>NC_034426.1:47239-50692 GCF_002078875.1 Numida meleagris
AACTCCTTCCAAGAGCTCTGTGTCTTTCTTGTACTGGGGGCCCCAGGCCTGGACGCAGTGCTGCAGATGGGGCCTCACAAGAGCCGAGCAGAGGGGGACAATCACCTCCCTCTCCCTGCTGCCCACTCCTCTCTTAATGCAGCCCAGAACACAGTTGGCCCTCCAGGCTGCCAGCGCACACCGCTGGCTCATGTCCAGCTTCTTGTCCACCAGGAATTCACTCAGTAACTGTGGGATAAAATGGAATGGGTGGTGCCTGTGAGTACCTGGGGAGGAGCTGGGGGGTCACGGGTATACGGGGCAGTCGCATGTACGGGCAAAATTCGCCTTTTTGCGCAGCATTAAATTGGCATTTCGGTGCTACATACCGTGTATGTGTCCTGTATGTCCCTGCACACAGAGGTGCAGACGGAAGGGAAGTTTTAGTACGTTGTTGCAGGCAACAATTGGTGACCCCAACGTGATCAGAGGGAGCGCATAGTGGCGCTCGGGGTGCGCAGGGGCGTCGCTGCAGCGGATGGTGAGTATGCTGAAGGGGATGGCAGCGGAGGCAGGCTGCGAAGTGCATAAAAAGGACCTGATGCCGCTGTTTAAATGGATTTTGCGGCATGGTCTGGTGACTGACCCTTCTCATTGTTTGAATAAGGGTGTTCTTGATAAAGTGAGAGAAGTCTGGAAAGCGGCATACGTGCTGTTGCATCCGGACTCGGGGAAGAAAGGGGAAGAAAAGGAGAAGACAGAGGCAGAGGGCGTTGAATTGGAGATAAAGACCTCAGAGAATGCCTTGATAACAGAGGGGAATCGTGATGAGAGCAAACTGGGAGGTACTAAAGAAAAGAAAGAAGGGGGAATTCCTGGCAAGGGGCAAACTCGTTGTTTTGTGGCTCCTCTGTATGTACCCGGAGGTGCCGTGCCTTCGGTGCCGCCCCTGGGGTATGTGTGGTGGGGTCACAATCCGTTGGGTGGGGTGTAGGGGATCACCGCTGGGGGAACAGTCTGTTTCCCTGGCGCCCCTTCGGGAAACGAACCATCGAAAGAAAAAGAGAAGGGGACCCCACTGTTTGCGGTTCCATCCCCATATAACACTCAGGAGGTGCTGGCTGAGTTGAAAGCACTGGAGAGGGTTCGAACTCCCCCGACTTCATCGTCCTCGGATTCCTCACTGTCTGACTCGGAGGATGATCAGGACGGGGAGGACTCTGATGCAAGGGATCTGAGGGAAGTGCGTAAGGCTATGAAGAGGGTGACTGGGAAGAAAAAGAGAACCCCAGAGAAGAAAGTTAAACGGGTGGGATTTCAGCTTCCGGGGTTTAGGAAAGCAGCGGAACGATGGACAGTGAAAGCGAAGCAATGTGTTCTTGAGGATTGCACGCTTTCACCTCAAGATGTTCCTAGTCAGTTGTGCTACCCAGTTCTAGCCCATGCAGGTGGGCACAGGGAATGGCAGCCGTTAGATTTCAAGTTGCTATTGCAGTTAAAACGGGCTGTTTCCAAGGGGGGTATCATGGGTCCGGCTGCCCAAATGTTTCTGGACATGATTAGCATGAGTGGGCCACTTATTTTTGATTGGAGACAATGTGCTCGAGCATGTTCGGCCCCCACCCAAGTGCCCGTTTGGGAGACTCACCTCCGAGACGAGGCAGAACGACAGCTATTACAGGCTCGGGACGATCCAAATCACCCACTACACGGGGCCCGAATAGTGATGCTTGTAGGGCAGGGGCCCTGGTTGGCTCCTCGGGATCAGGTCGGGCTGCCTGTAGCAGTACTGATGACAGCTACAAGCATAGGGGGAGTGCGTTTGAAAAAATGCATTCAATTCTTTCGGGTTTGCCAAGCTATCTTCATATAAGGCAAAAACAAGGAGAACACTTTGGCTCTTTTGCTGACAGAGTGCGAACGGCAATTGCTGCAAGCGCACTCCCTGCTGAAGCTCAGGATGCGGTCTTGAGAGAATGTCTGCGCTCTGGGGCCTTGCCAGCATTCAAGGCAGCGCTCGCAGCCTTGCCTGGTTCTGCAAGTGTGGGGGAATTAATACAAAGAGGATGTGAGCTAGCTCGTGCAGAGGAGGCACAACTGTTGACAGCTGCACTTCAAGCCTTTGCTTTGCAACAACAAGGTCAAGGCAGCTGTTTCAAATGTGGGAGGCTGGGACATAGGGCTAAGGATTGCAGAACCAAAGGGGCTGCAAGAAGCAAAACTCCCTTGAAATGCTGGGAGTGCGGAGGTCCCCACGTGGCACGGCAATGTCCACATAAACAGCAAGGGGCAGCCGTAGAGGTGAAGGAGGGGGACGAGGCAGTTGGGAAAAAACGGCAAGGAAAAACAGGAGGGCAAGGCTGGGGAAGAAACCGGGGAACAGCGACCGACTAGTCCGGCGCTGGCGGAGAAGGAAGAGAAGGCGGAGGAAAAGAGGAGCACGGAGCCCTTGTGGGCGGCGCCGATGCTGGGCCCCGGGGCGGTCCCGGCCGCGCTGTCGCAGTGGGGTCGTGCAGGAGGGGCGGGTTGGGGCTACGGAACTGCGGGTCCCGTGCGGTTCCCAGAGCAGGCGGATCCGTTTTCTGGTGCGGCGGGGACTCCACTTTTTAGTTTCCCCGCCATTCCAGGAAGAGGGGCGGAGCAGTGCGAGCGGGAAGGCGGATTTGAAAAGTGCCGTTTTCGATACGTTGGCAAACAAAGAGGAGGAGGGGTCCAAGGCAGAAGGAGGAGGAGTGGCCGTGCGGCAGGAGCCCACAGACGGCTTGCACGGTGAGGTGCGGCGACTGGCCGCACGGGTGGGGCAGCTTTTAAAGATGCGGAGAAAGGAGCAGCGTGGCGCTGGGGTCGTGACGGAGCGGGACTTGGAGAAGGGGAGATGGACTGTCCGGGCTGGAGAGTGCGTGCTGCAGAACTGCACGGTGAGAGCGGAGGACGGGGCGGGACTGCTCCATCCGGTCCTGGTGCATGATGGGGGTGTGGATGGACAGTGCAGGACGTGGCAGCCAATAGATGACAAGCTGCTCACGCAGCTGGAAAAGGCAGTGGCTGAGGAAGGCGGAGTTCCGGGCTTCTGCTGCCTCGACTGGGAAAAGAACGCTACGACCGCAATACAACGAGCAAAAGCGGCAGTGCAAAAGTTATTGGACGGTACGCTCAAGGATCGTATCAATACATACTGGTGGGGCAGTTTGGGACAAAGTTGGCATAAGACTCTGGGATGCTAAAACTACTGCAGATAAAACAGCTGCGAAGCTTTTCCCTGTTTGGCGCTAAATCTCGGAAGCGCTCAAACAAGTTGGACAGGGGAGGACGAATCCTTCCGACTGTTCCCCACCGCCCCCAGCCCCGCCGCTGCCCCTCGATGAGGAAAGCAGCTCCTGCCAGAACCCGATCCGTGACTTCAACCCCTCCTCCAGTCGGGGAGAAGAAAAAGTGCTCCGCATCGTCCCTGCCCCGCTGCCGCCCTCCACAACC
>NC_034426.1:51019-98242 GCF_002078875.1 Numida meleagris
GTGTGTTTCTTACTTACTGGTATTGTTTTGTAATTTGTTGTATTACAGATACTATAGCGAGTGATGAAAAACGGCTGCACTACCCACTGGATGGTATTATAATAACTCTAGTAATGGTATGGCAAAGTAGGTGATTTTTCTGTGTTAGCAGTGCAGCCTCAAGGACTAGAATTATTAGGCATAATCTAGATTACTGTGTGCTGCTTCTATTTTAGTAGTAGATAAAATGTGAATTAACAGGATTTGATGTTACCAGTGCTAGAATTTATGGGAATAGCTCTCTTACTGTAATTTTACCACCTCATTGTCAGTAACTCTTGGTTATGATGTTATTAGCCTATTAATTAGCCTCTTCTTAATTTGTGAAGACCAAACCTGGAAAGGAATCCCAGGCGAAGGGATGACCCTGTACTATAGAATGATAAACTGTTTTTTCATCACACTAGTCAGGACAAAGGCACACGCTATCTTAATTTGATTCCACATGTGATTTTAACATAGAATTCTAGCATATTGCCCTACAGATTTTTAAGTTCACTGGTCCCTTCAATTGGCACCTGTATCAGGGGCCCAAATGCCCCTCACTGAAGAATGATCTTGGGATAGAACAAAGTATTCTGATAGTTGTAAGGGAACTGATAGTTGTGTCTATAGCTGCAAATGTTTTGTTTCATAGAGAGGGCTGACCTTGGTAGTTTATTTTGCTTTGCAAACAGGTGTTCCACTTGGGCTCTGTATCACGCACTGGCCACGTGGATGCAGTGTACAAATGGAAAAAAACCCTGCAGACCCTGAGAAGAATAAAAGCAGGAGAGAGTCTGTGATGGGTGAGAGAGGAGAAGTGCACTTTGAAGCAGGGGACGCCCTGCTGGCACTGCCTAGCGCATCCACTGCTGGTGTGTTTCTTCTCTCTCCTTTCCGGTGGTTTGCCGCCTTTCAAGGGTCAATAAGTAATAATGCACTAGCTTAGGGAGTTTCTGATTCCTGCTTACGGGATTATATAGAATGGATGCCTGTGTGTGAGAGTGTGCATATCTTGGCTGGAACTCATGATTCTCTGTGCAGCTCTGAGTGCCTAGTTTGCTTGTCTCTGCTCCTGAGACAAGCCATTGTGGAGCGGATGCATAAAACCTTGAAGTCATGGCTCTGAGCCTTAAAAGAGGGGGGAGAGCTGACCAGTCCAGGACTGTGCCCCCATGCCTTGACTACATGAACACCTCCTTCCTCTTGGCTGGCGTCCCTCGTCACCACAAGTCTATGGATACTACTTCTCGTTGGAGGAAGACTGCTCTTACTACCTGCTATATTTCGGCTGCTGCAACGGCTCATCGAGAACATTGTTTCAAGAACAGTACATGTTGACTTGCTGATATCTGATTATCAGCACTTATGTCAAGATCTGCTTGAAGAAGGGCCAAAAAAGGGAGGTTTGATGGGGTAACAGGGCTAAGCAGGGTACACTACAGGGGTGTTTTATGTTTGTGCATAAAGAGGGGGGAGATGCGGGATAAAATGGGATGGGTGGTGCCTGCGAGCACCTGGGGAGGAGCCGGGGGGTCACGGGTATACGGGGCGGTCGCGTGTACGAATATAAGTAGCCTTGTTGTGCAGCATTAAATTGGCATTTCAGTGCTACAAACCGTGTATGTGTCCTGTATGTCCCTGCACGCAGAGCTGCAGACGCAAGGGAAGCCTTAGTACGTTGTCGCAGGCAACAGTAACTTTCTGGAAATCCTGTCCATTTACCTGGTTACTCTATTCCAATGGCTGAGCTGCAAGCTAGCACCCAGGAATAGCTCTGGTGGTTTCCTGGGGAGATCTGGACTTCTCCACGCAAGCAATGCAACTCGCTTCTACACACTTCTGCCCAAGGAGCAGGAGATTCTCCCTGCACCAAGTGCTCCCCAGGGTGACACTTGGGATCTGAGAGTTGGACACAAATAGTTTTGTGTTTCAACTGGTCTGCTCCTTGTAGCTCAGTTCCTGACATGAGCCCCAGACATGACAAGGTAGATGGTTTCCACTATCATTTTGGTTCTGCTTCATGCCTGTTGAGCCACACAATATGTTTGCTCCAGAAGAAAGCAGAGATATCACTAGTGTCTTGCTGCACCCAGCTCCCCACCACCTCAGCATGGATCCAGCAGGAGTGACCCCAGTGTGACAGAGCGACGGGACTGCACAGAGCAGGGCTGCATCTCCAGCATGCATGCTGCAGAAGTGATCGGAAGGAGCTGAGCAAACATCTCCAGAAATCAGCTGGTGGTGTGTGCATAGGGAGTCCTGCTTGACACATGGGGAAGTGCACTAATGAGCTTTTCTAAGGACTTGCTTGCCACTCTGCAGCTGGAGCTATATTTGCTCTGTTCCTGATAAAGGCTCTTATCAGAGCAGATCAACCTACTTGCTGTGGGGAAGTGCCCGTTCAGGTTACAGCCCCATTACTGGCAGTCATCTGTGTGCCCCAAGGCAAGCATGGGACGGGCCCTGGGGGCAGTGTCAGCCACACTCCTCCCCGGCACCTGCAGCTATAAATCTTGTGGTTCAAAGCATATCTACAGACACGTTCTGGGCTTCTGAGTGTCCCTGTGGAGGCAGCATGGGTGAGTGTGAGTGTGGGGAGCAGAGTTGGCTGTCCCCTCAAGACTCGCCACGCCGGCAGAGCCCTCCCTTTGCTCCTGAGGATGGAGAACTGATTGCCATGGAAGAAAGATGGCAGCAGGTGCTTCATACCAGTGGTGGAACTGTGCTCCACACTCACCTTATCCCTTCCTCCCACAGCTTCCCGGCGTGCTCCCCTCATGCTGCTTGCCTGTGTGGTGGCCCTGCCTGCCCTGTGTCTTGTCGACGCTGCCCAAGACCTGACCCTCCTCAATCGATCTGCCTCGAATAGCAGTGCATCTGCTCTCAGCATGCCGACTGACGGTAGGTACACGAAAGGCCTCCATCTCTGCAGGCAGAACCCTGCTAGGACCCTGTGCATGAGTGCCCTGCCCACCCTCTGTGTCTGGTTCGGATGGGGGAGCATTGGTCCTGCAGGGCGGTGGGAGTTGGGCTGGCTCAGCAAGCAGCTCAGGAATCCTCTGCTGGTCCCAGTGGTATGGAATAAGGTAAATCAGGTCCAGAGACAGCACAAACTGCCAACAGTGGTAGAGGAGGATGACTGATACCCATTTGGCTGAGGGCACACATGGCAATGCCATGCCCAATCTCTAGCACAGCAAAAATGTTTGGAAATGGGGACTTTAGAAGACAGAGGTGCCTTCTCCAGACAGGAGATGTTTAGGCCCTACATCTAACTGCTTGATCTCTGCTTCTGGAGACAGAAAGCATCTCCTGATCTGAGTTCCAGCTTTGCTGCATCTCCCCTGCCATTTCCAACTCTTCTCCCTGCTGTTGGTTTCCACGCTCCAGGTGAGCTCCGGCTGGTGAACGGCTCCAACGCCTGCTCCGGACGGGTGGAGGTCTGGTACGGCAATGAGTGGGGAACAGTCTGTGATGACAGCTGGGACCTGAAAGATGCCTCTGTGGTCTGTAGGCAGCTTGGCTGTGGGGAAGCAGTGTTAGCCCCATCTCAAGCTTTTTTTGGAAGTGGATCTGGACCTATTTGGCTGGATGATGTTAACTGTGTTGGGAACGAGAGCTTCCTCACTCAGTGCACGCTGAAGGCCTGGGGACAACACAACTGCAGGCACAGCGAGGATGCAGGCGTTGTATGCTCAGGTACATGACTGCACTGTGCCCTTTTAATATCCAGCTGCAGGTGTGCTATGGGATGTGCCTCTGTCTTCTTGGACAGGATCTTGTTAAACCCTGCTCCCTCCCGCCACACTGGCCAGCACGGGGCAGGTCCAGTGCTGTGTGCTCCTGTGCTTCTCTGGGCAGAGAGGGGCCTTACAGCACCTCTCACACCAACTCCTCTCCAGGTTGGAGGCTGGTGGATGTAAGGAAGTGCCCAGTGCAGGCTGCAGTGCTCGTGTGTGCATACATATGTGCACCATGCAGGTTGATGAAGGCACCTCTGTGCTGGCAACGGCTGTTCTTCTCTCCCCTCAGACATGGGAAGGGGCAAGGTCCTTTTCACCTCCCTGCCCAGCCGGACCCCGTTTTAGCCACACAGCCCCTTTCAGCATCTATATTGGTCTCCCAGTCTGAGACCAGCATGGCCCAGTGGGACTGGGGCCCTTCCCTTGGGGCCACCTCCTGCCAGGTGTCCTGTTGGGGAAGACAAGCAAAGGGCTGAGGCCAACCCAGTCACAATGCCAGCTGAGCACATTGACCTCTCTGGGCTGGGACAGCTGAGCATCTGCGAGGTGCTCTGCCTAGATGTCTGTCTGTCTTGCCACAGGGTGAAACGTGCGCTTGTTCTATTGCACAGGCTTTTGTTAAAGCACCCTCTCTCCTGCCTCAGGTTGGCCCAAGGATTGCAGTGAGATCTCTGCAGGCAGCCCCAGTGGCATCTACGTCATCCAGCCCTCAGGGCTCCACCCCATTGTGGTGTACTGTGAGATGAACGTGACAGACGGGGGCTGGACGGTCATCCAGAGGAACCGCTACAACACAGACATCACCTGGGCCGAGTCCTGGAGCACCTACAAGTACGGCTTTGGGAACGTGCACAGCGACTACTGGCTGGGCACCGAGTACATCCACCAGATCGCCAAGCAGAAGGTCTACCAGGTCAGATTCGTCATCCAGGATGCCTCCAACAACACCAAGTTCGCAGAGTACAATCTCTTCAGTCTGGACGATGAGTCCCAGGGCTACCGGCTGCGGTTGGGCTCCTACACAGGGACAGCGGGGGATGCCATGGGCTCACAGAGTGCCAGCACCATTCATGATAACATGAAGTTCTCTGCTAAGGACTTGGACCAGGACACTAACAGCGGGAACTGTGCCTCCGCCGGCGGGGGTGGGTGGTGGTATTCATCCTGTTACTCTGTACGGCTGAATGTCAAGGGTGCCATAACGTGGAGTGGCCTGTGCAATGGCAACTGCAAAACTTCTGCCATCCTCATCAAACCAACTACCTACTGCTAGCACTTCTTGTCTGCCTTCCCACACCAGGCATGTTGCCAGACCAGTGCCCTAATCTCCTGTCTTTGCTGTCTGAGAGAAGAGTTGGTGGAAGCGGGGCACAGCTTGGATTCCCAAGAGATTTTTTCATCTCTTTTGCAGAGTTGCTCTGCTTCCCTTGCTAGGTTCTTCCTCTGAGCTGTTATTATCTTGATTGCATTGTAATCAGAATAACGTATTGCCAAACCTGTCCTTCTGAAAACACATTGCTTTGGAGAATAAAATGTACTTTAGAAACATAACACCTTGATAATCATTGGGTTTACGTGGGAAGATTTTGGTAATGAGGCGGTTGTAGGGGGCCACTGTGAGCAAGGTTGGGGTGAAGAGTCCCATGGAGGAGCAAGCTGTCTCTCTGCAGCATGCAGGCTACAGGAGGAGCAGGTCTCCACATGCAGCCATGGAAGAGCCCATGTGAAGCAGGGGCAGTGGGGGAGCAGCAGAGACAGGGTTGCGGGACCGTTTTTCTTCTGGTCTGTTACTAACAAGGGGAGATAAATCACATTAATCTCTCTCACAACGAGTCTGTTGTGCCCGTGACATTAACAGGCAAGTGACCATAGAATGGCTCAGGTTGGAGCGGACCTTAAGGCCCATCCAGTTCCAACCCCTGCAGTGGGCTGGGTGCCCCCCCCCAGCTCAGGCTGCCCAGGGCCCATCCATGGCCTGGGGCACCCTCAACTTTTCCCTGTCCTTATCTCAATCTATGAGCTTTCTTTTTTCATCGTGTTTTCTCCTCCTGCCCTGTTCATGAGGGGAAATGAGAAAGCAGAGAAGTGGAGCTGAGGTGCTCACTGATGTGAAACCCCCCACAGCATCCCAAGGAAAAGGTTCCTGCTCTTCACTGTGTGACTACATGGGCCCTTTTCTCCAGAGTTTATGTCACCCTCTCATTAGCTGGGGGAAGGATAAAGCTTCCTTATTCTCTAGCTTGAACTAACTCCACTTGCAGTCCATTGCTTATCCTGGGTCTCACCGTCCCCTGAGACACAGAGCACCAACCCCATGCCCGGCCCTGGGACCACTGGGGATGGATCCCCCATGGCACAAACCCCCTCCTCCAGCCCTGAACAGCCCATAGGCCCCTCAAGGCTCCCTGATGCCCTGCAGGACCACATGCATGTGTGTGTGCAGGGTAGACACAGCAAGGAGACACGAGGCAGTGAAGTCTGGCTCTGGGGTTTATTGTAGCTGATTTCTCACACCGTGGGTAGCAGTTGTGGGACTGAGGAGCAAAGCTGGGAGATGCCGATTGCACAGAGAAGGGAACTTGCATTTCTCCCCTTCACCCACCCCAAAGCAGCACCTGCGCCCCAGTGCTGGCCAGCACAGCAGCACTGGGCAAAGCTGCCCACGTGCCCGGGGCTCCAGGAGTCCGCTCCCAAGCCCCAGAGCCACGGTGTTGGAGCTGGTGGCCGCGCAGGAGCTGCAGGTGGCATGGGGCACCCAGCGGGGCTGGCACAGGGCTGGCAGGCACAGGGACGGGGCACCGGGCTCAGGACAGTGGCACTCCCCCAACCTCCGGCACAGTCAGCACACATCGGTGGGTTTGACCAGGATGAGGGACGATGTGCAGTCGCCTCTCGGGCAAATTTCTTGCCAGAGGATGTACTTTTTGCCGTTGAGGAGGACGTTCTGGCATCTGTCATACCACCACCCCCCATAGCTGCTGGCGCAGTTCCCACTGTGCTGGTCCTGGTCCTTGTCCACCGTGCTGAACTTCATGTTGTCATGGATGCCTCCATACGAGGAGTGGTAGTTGGTCAGGTAGTCCTTCCCGCTGCTCAGGAACCGGCCCAGCCTCAGCGGGTACCCGCTGCTCTCACTCTCCACACTGAAGATGTCGTACTCAGCGTAGTGAGTGACGTTGGCTTTGTCCCGCACGACGAAGCGGACCTTGTAGGTGCCCTGCTGCGTAAGCAGGTGCAGGTACTCGGTGCCCAGCCAGTGGTCGCCCTGCACGTTCCCGAAGCCGTACTTGTAGGTGGTCCAGGACTCGGTCCACGTGATCTCAGTGTTGTAAGTATTTCTCTGGACAACAGTCCAGCCCTTGCCTTCGGTGTCCATGTCACACCACACCACGCGGGGAGGGGACCCTGCTGGCTGGATGACGTACACCCCGCTGGGGCTGCTGCTGGCAAGGCGGCTGCAGTCTGCAGGGAGCCCTGAGATAGCAAATCAAGCAAGACATACATTGCAAAATGTGCTGGTAAGGCACTGTGGTGCAGCTGTACTGGTGCTACAGATGCTAGATTTCCATGGGTGCTGCACCCTGCCTGTGAAACATGTTGGGAATAGTTCTTATCTACTGGTGATAAAAGACAAGAATCAGCCTACTCTGCAGCTCAGGTTTGAATGCAGAGACCAGAACAAAGATGCTTGTGCCCAGCACCTGGCAGCCTGGCTGCTCTCGGCAGTGGACAGTGTGGTGCACAACAAACCCAGGGGCTTCTCAGCTTGGTGGGAGCACCCACATCCCTACTCACCAACCGAGGACACGGCAGACACTGGGCTGGTGCAGAGAAGCATCGCCACTGCCACAGGCAGGACAAGGTTCCCACGGAGCTGGTGTGTCCCAGCCTGCAGCCCTGGGGAGGGAAGGGCACAGCACCATCAGGACCCCTGGACAGCCCCCACCCATGGGTGGCCCCAGGAAGCTCTGACCAGGGAAGGCAGAGCTGCGGACACAGGGCAGGGGAAGTGGGCTTGGGAGATGGCTTCTTCATCCCCCTAGCCAGCCTCCTCCCCGCACCACACTGTAACCTGTGGTCATGGCTTCTTCTGTTCCTCCTCGTGGTTTTGTTTGTTTGTCTGCTTGTTTTCTGCAGGGCTAGAGGTAAATGGGCACTTTTATGGTGAATAATCAGTGCTAAGCACATTCAGGGCAAATAGTTTTAAGTGCTGCAGCTGAGCTTGCTGTATAGAACTCACTGTTCCCGATGCAGAATGTGCACTCTGCGGGGATGCAGGAAATGACACAGCAGCGGCAGCAGCAGAGAAATGAAAACAAATGAGCAGGTGGAAATGGGAGGACACCCTCACCTGCTCTGGCTTCCATGGCTCCCCACTGCTGCCACTTAGCTTGATCTATTGCATCCCCCACCGTGTGGCAGGACTGTGCCTGAAGCTGTAAGCACTCAAAAAAACAAGCTGTTAGAAAAAAAAAGAGAACTCACCCATTGCCATAGTGGTGCACGGGTGACAGGAGCCTGAGCAGTGGGTCCTGATGCTCTGAGTTCCATGCTGGCGTCAGCCTCTTTATAGCTGGGGCTGTCCCTGTGCACACCCCCTCCATCCCTTGTGTGCCCATCTGGAATCTTCTCTTTGCTCAACGTTCCACAAATAGGTCATAAATTTCTTTCTGGGTAAAAAACAAAATATTCCTTGCCTCCCAGCTGTGGGGCATTTATCAGCTGCAATTTACTGGAACTGTTCAGGTGTTGTATCTTTATAGGAATCTACCAGCTGTTGAGCTAAAGGACCTGAAGTATGGGGGAAAGTCAGAAGGGAGAGAATGTGAAAACAGAAAGTACCAAGTGCAGAATGTACCATGATTAACAGCAGCACATATTATATGGCATGCAGGAATTAGAGAATGTAAAACCTATGGGCAGTGGTTTCCCAACAGCTGCCGGGTACCAGCATGTCACAGCCCTCCTGCGATGGCCACCCCCTCTGGAGTCAGGCACAGAGTGGATCTGCACACACTCCCTGCCTCTTTGTGCCCTCTATGGGTAGAGGCTGAGGGCTGAAGGCAGCAGCCCCCCGCAAGGCATCCCTATCCCCAGAGGTGCTTTGGGCAGCTCCAAGTGCAACACGAGGTCCCTCAGCAGCACCCCTTCCCCTGTGCTTCCCGCCCTTGTCCATACATCTTGGTGGCAGCTCAGGGGGCTCCGCTGACCACCCACTCTCCCCATTGCACATGGGACAGGCATTGCCCAGCAGCACTGTGCAGGCTGTACGCTGTCCAGGAGAGCATCCTATAAGGTCTGGGAGACCATATAGGATATGGGATCCTATATACATTCACAGGCAGCTCTTCAAGCAGCAGCTAGAGCCAGCAGGACCACTTCAGGTCTATTTAACAAGTGAGAGGTCTCCCTTGTTTCACAAAAGCTCTGAGGGCCATGCTGGAGTCTCCTTTAATACAGTATACTGGGGGGTGCTGGCAGGTCCTCATCTCAAGTACCATATGTCACTTTGAGTGCTGTGGTATAAGGACATAAAGTGACCAGAGAGTGTCCAAAGGAGGGCAATCAAGAGAGCGAAGGGTCTGAAGGGGCTCTGTGATGTAGCCCAGGTCAGGCAATGCCTTCAAAGGGTTTGGTGTCAAATCCAGTAAGTAATAATGCTCCTTATCTGGAGCATATGCCAGTTTGGTAGAATGTTGTGCAAACACTGGATGCTGGTTGCTGGCTGGTTTAAGATCTCTTATCGCAGAAAGCTACAGCTGAGGAATGAACAGCGACGCTGACACACCGAGGGCAAACAAACCATACATTTCCAGCCCTGTGGATGATGGAAGGAGGAGCGCTGCCCTCACCTGCCAAGCCCCATATAAGCACCCTGCCACCAGGCCAGGTACCCCAGCTTCCTGCTCCACAGGGACCCCACAGCAACGACATGGGTGAGTGCGTGCTGGGCGCAGTGTGGAAGAGCATCCCCTGCGCTCTGCCTCCTCTGGGCTTCTGCTCCCCGCACGCTGCTGCTGGCCCTCTGTTCTGGGACAGAGTGGTTCCTGCTGCACCTCTGCCTCCTCTCTGTCACCCTCCTGCTCTTCACGCTCTCTCCTCCTTTCCTGAGCACAGTTAAACCCATTCCGCACCGGGCTGTGTTGTAAAAGCAATATTTATTTGGTTTATATTTGTGCCCAGAGTATCGAATATGTTTTAAAACAAACCGGAGTGGAAGCTAGTTAGGGTGTTAACCGTCCATCATCCTGAAGCCTTTTAGGGTGCGGGAGCGGAGCGGGGCAGGCAAGCTGCAGACACAGATCTATGGGGCTGGCCATGAGCAAGCTGTCAGGGAACCTCCTGATCTGGTACAGTCCGAAGGAGTCTGATTGGTCGGATTCCCAAGTGATTCTCATTTGATTGTGGAACACAGGGCCTCCTGCTTTGGCCAGTACTGCAGCTGAGCAGTGTGACTCCACTCCTGGAAGCTGCACATTCAGTAGACCTGTAGGTTGCAGACATAGCCTGGGCTAAAACGTTTATCTCTGCAGTTGCATACTTTTGCAGAATGCTTCTTTTTGGAAACCGTTATACTTCTGCCCCTCAGTAAAGCAAAGGCATAACTAATGCTGTGGCTTTGTCTACTCCACGAGTTTGTTTTAATGTTTGCTGAGTTTACTTAGCCAAAGCTCCTTCACCTGGAAGGCAGGGTTTGCACTTCCAGACTCACCATGCATGTTCTCTCTGCAGCTGCTCATCACTCCAGACTCCTGCTGTGCACCTGCGTGCTGGCCCTGCTCACCCCTCTTCTTGCTGTGGAGATTGAAAACCTGACAAGACTAAAAGCAAATCTACCTGAAATTATTAATCTCCATTCAGACAGGCACCATCCTGGTATGTGTTTTCTCTCTTACTTCCCTAAACACTGTTCATCCAAACACTGGGAACCTCCTAATCTCTGCACAGAGGGGGAGATGTGGAAGATAATGTTGATGAAGGGCAGTCACACTCAAAAAGTACAGGAAACCGTCATATCTTCCTCTGATTTCAGACCTTCTCCACACATTGCAAGATCTGCAAGCTCAACCTTCTTTATTATTGACAAGATCTATGTGGTAGCTTTTTCTAGAGACCTGCAGATATTCAAAGGAAGATCCTAAAATGCCACCAGGGAGGGTCAGGTTGGAAGTAGGAGAAATTTCTTCTCAGAAGAGCGGTGATGCAATGGCACAGGCTGCCCAAGGAGGTGGTGGGGTCACCATCCCTGGACGTGTTCCAGAACCGTGGGGATGTGGCACTGAGGGACGTGGGCAGTGGGCACGGTGGGGGTGGGCTGGGGTTGGACTTGGCAATCTTAGAGGTCTTTTCCAACCTCAATGATTCTGTGATTCTATGAAACGCCAGGCTTCAGTGACCAACCAAAATGGCTTCTGAAGATTGTTCATGGCTAAATGGTATAATAAATGAGTCATACCAATAATAGAGGTCACAATGTTGTAGGCGTTTGAAGAATGCTGATTTATGAATATGGATGCTGTGATTTCTTTTTAAAGAGAGCACTGATGTTGCTGTGCTTTGAGCTCCTGTTCCTGTCAGAAGGTTTCTGAAGCTCTTTACGAACTGAACACACACAAGAACCCCTTCAGTCACTACGGAACAGCTGTTGACTTCAGCTTGAGAGGCTGCAGCAACATCACTCAACAGTTTAATTCCATGCAGTCTGTTTACTTCTCAGTCCTCCTCCAGCAATCTTTCCATGTACTCATCACTACTGCTCTGGAGTGCAGTTCACCCCATGCAGCAATGTAAAGCCATAATGCTGAGTGGATGGAACAAAGCCACAACTCACCCTCTGTTGTTTTACCTTTCCCAGTGTCTTATTCCTTTGAAGAGTTTACAACCCAAAGCTACCATGTAGGAAGAAAATAGAGCCCAGTGGCATTGTTGAAGTACCCTACAAACAACAGTGCTAGAAATAACAGCCCATGGAAGCTGGAGTTAATTCTCTGCCATGGCACAGGGCTGCCCACCTCACTCTTTTTGTTTTTCCCAATGCAGGTCACGATGAAGGAAACGCACGGCGTGGAAGAGCCAGTGAGACAGGTCAGCACAGCAAGAGCCCCCACTCCCTGCAGGGAATGGGGTCCTGGCACTGGGAGGTGCAGGCAGTGAGGGTCAAACAGTGGGTGGGCACGAACCTGGGAACAACACGGCTCAGCTTCCGCAGGGCAAAACTCAATGCAGAATTTTATGCAGAAGGGTTACTTCCAAGATACCAAAGGACTCTCCAACCCTTATGTACACGCCACATGTCCTCTCAGCTGCTGTGAAAGTCTGCACAGGGCAAGCAGAGGATGCATCTCCCAAGCTATGCTAACAGGAGGAAGTTCTCCCCTTCTTGAACACAGAGATGAAGTGGATCTCAGAGCTGTAGGAACAGCAGCTTTCTCATTTAAGTTTCTGTAACGTTATGTAAAAACAGCCCTCACCAGGCTAAGCTTGAGCTCCTGTGTTATTATAAGGGAAGAGAAATATGAAAATTGGGAAAGCTGAGGAAACAAGGACCTGAGCATAGAAAGAGAAGCAAATTCTCTGATTGCATTGTCAAAATACATTTGTGTTGTTTTAATCACTGTGTTTCCCTTACAAAGGTTTTCTGCTTATACACTTACAGTAGGAAACAGAGTGATAGCCTACCCTGGCAAATTTCCACATCTGCAAATTTTCTAGAAATCAGTCTCACAGAACCCTGCAAGCAGACTGGGTGTCCCTGTACCTGTTGGTTCTCCATGTTTTAATCTGCTGCAGGTTGGCCCAAGGATTGCAGTGAGATCTCTGCAGGCAGCCCCAGTGGCATCTACGTCATCCAGCCCTCAGGGCTCCACCCCATTGTGGTGTACTGTGAGATGAACGCGACAGACGGGGGCTGGACGGTCATCCAGAGGAACCGCTACAACACAGACATCACCTGGGCCGAGTCCTGGAGCACCTACAAGTACGGCTTTGGGAACGTGCACAGCGACTACTGGCTGGGCACCGAGTACATCCACCAGATCGCCAAGCAGAAGGTCTACCAGGTCAGATTCGTCATCCAGGATGCCTCCAACAACACCAAGTTCGCAGAGTACAACCTCTTCAGTCTGGACGATGAGTCCCAGGGCTACCGGCTGCGGCTGGGAACGTACACAGGGACAGCGGGGGATGCCATGACTTCAGCCAATTCCGCTACTGTGCATGACAACATGAAGTTCTCTGCTAAGGACTTGGACCAGGACACTAACAGCGGGAACTGTGCCTCCACCAATGGAGGTGGGTGGTGGTATTCATCCTGTTACTCTGTACGGCTGAATGTCAAGGGTGCCATAACGTGGAGTGGCCTGTGCAGTGGCAACTGCAAAGCTTCTGCCATCCTCATCAAAACAGCACCCTACTGCTAGCTGCATTTTCATTTCCTTTCTGTCCAACCTGTGGCTAAGTATAGCTCTACAAAGAGATGGAAAAGGCAAAACATGTCATGGCCAAACCTAGTGTCTCTGTGGGTCTTTGCTGAGGTTGTTTGTATCCTAGCTACTGAAGAAAATAAGACATCCTCCATTTCTCCCTCCTGTAGGTTTCTTCTGCTCCTCAACTGGGCCTTTATCCTTTTGCTCAGATCCAGGTCATTTTGTTCATAATTGTGTTAATAACTGGGTTAATAATCAGAACAGTTGCTTGCAAAATCTGGAGTTTCCAGATGTGCAATGCGCCTCAGGCAAAATGTGAAACAGCCAAACTCAACTGTGAGTTGATTTACGTCTTTAACTTCAGGCAAACAACAGAACTTTCACTCACAGAAAAATTAAAATTTCTTGATCGGGATCACACAAATTCCCACTCTCTACCTTCTGCACTTCAGGCTTAACAGTTGTTACGTATCAAAATAAATCTATATTCAAAGAACTACCCCAATTGTAAACATCTGTTTCAAGTCTCTGATGTGCTCACAGAGGTTAGTGTGTTCAAAACCCTCCTCTGCTGAAGCTCTGCTTTCCCATAGGACAAGCATTTGGGAAGGAACTATGAATTAAGAGCTTGCGTATGCTGTGCTGCAAAAGCCAATGGAGTTCAGCCACTGGTGATGGGAGAGGATGGGAAGCCAGGAGTCTGCATGAGAACTTCTGTCTTCTCTCACCTTCAAAACAGAGGGCTTTGAAGTGTGATTAGACCCATCTGCTCATGTAACATTTAGAGCAGCTTTTCAGGATTTCACTTGCACACAAAGTGATTGTCCTGCTGGAAAAAACTGACCAGGTGGCCTTCCTGGATGCATGTTCAACCCTGTCCTCCAGGAAGTAAATACCCAGGCGTATCTTGCCATCTTCAATCTTAAGCTGCTGTCTAACTTATGATTAAGCTTTGTTAAATCACTATATTGTATCTCTTTTGGGCCCACTTCAGTGAGATAAAGCAAGGTAGAGTGAGTTGTTTTTAATGAGTTGCTTTGTTTGTCTACAGTCTGGAAAAGCAAATGTGTCATTACAAATGGCTTTGAATGACAGACCCAAATCCCAGGTGAATCCACTGCAGCATCAGGGAATTCAGTGGTGCAGAACTGTCCTGATGCTGTGGACATGTGCAGCACACGGCAGGGTGAAAAGCTTTGCTGTGGCAGGGCACGCAGCACCAGTGGATTATATGGCAGATGAAATTGCCATTCAATGTTGTTCTCCTCTGCCCAGTGCTGTATCATCGCACCCGTGAAGCGTGTACCTTGATTGCTCTCGATGACCTGTGGAGTCCCATATACTGCCATTAACTTGGTTAAAGCCTTGATGGTGTAGGCCTGGTTTGCTTTTGGTACTGGATAGACCTGCATCAGTCCACTTGCCGTGTCGACACAAGTTAATGCATATCTGGCCCCCTCAGATCGTGGGAGAGGGCCTATATAATCAACATGCCACTGTTGGAGAGGGTTATGTCCTCTGGCAAGGTGAGCAGTCATCTCTGGCAAGGCTTTCGGTCTCATTCTCGAGCAAGCTTCACAATTGTGACATGCCTGGACAATACCTGACATAGTTATGGACAGCCCCCATGCCTTTGTAGCTGCCTACATTGTCTTCTGTCCAGCATGTCACAGCTTCTGGTGTAGCCAGTGGGCGACATCCTTGGAAGGAGAGTTCTCAATCCACCGTACTCGAGCCAGAGTGTCAGCCTCATCATTTCCTGGTGACTGCAGGGGGTGATGTCCAGAAACATGGTAGATGTGTATGGTTCTATGTTTAACCACATTCCATATGTCTAACCACATCTCCTTGCCCCAGATCAGTCAGGCGTGGATGGTCCAGTCTTGGGTGGCCCACTGTGCAATCCAAAGAGTGAGCCCACGATACACAGCCCAACTATCTGTGAGAAGTTCAGTGCACTGTCACCAGGTTCCTTGGTGATAACCATCCACACAACTCACAGTTCTGCCCATTGGCTACTTTGACCATCCCCCTCTTCAAACCAGATTGTGTCAGTGGAGGAATGGTATGCCACTACTCTCCACTTGCTCACGTTACCTTTGCTGGACCCATCCGTATACCAGGCATCTTCAGGAATGGGATCTGTCCCCTCCTGAACAGGACTCTTCTCCGGTGGAGCGACCGTTGTTTCTTTTGGCGTATCACTGTGATACATCACTGGGCCTAAGATCTTTTGAAGTTCTTCTTTCAATGGTGATGAAGACAATCTACTCCTCTGGCTGAGATAGGCGACCCATCGTGCCACTGTTTGTGCTTGGGCCACCCCTGTCTTCAGAAGGTGGGTCAGATCTCTCACCCACCCCTGAATTGGCAAAGAGGTCTTAACTGGGACCTCAGATGTTTGGGTTACTGGCTCTACCACCTGTAATGCAGAGTAGGCAGCCAATAACTGTTTCTCGATCATGCTGTATCTTTCCTCCGCTCCGTGCCAGACCTGAGACCAGAACCCGATCGGGGTCCAAACAGAACTCTGGCGTTGCTACAGGCCCCAGCCAAAGCCATCCTGAGTGACATGAACGTCCAATTCAGCTGGGAGGGTAGGATCAAATATACCCAGCGCCTGGGCTTGTTTAACAGCCAGTTTCACCTGTTGGAAAGCCTCATGTTCTGTTCTTCCCCAATCCCATAGTTGTCCCTTCTTTGTGAGTCTATATACTGGCCTCAGCAGCTGCACTAAATGAGGTATAAAGGAACGCCAATATCCCAATATACCCAAGGACTCCTGCAGCTGCTTTGGTGTTGTAGGGACTGGGAATGCCTGAATCTTATCTATGACAGCACTGGGTAGTACTTTTTTTCCTGACCAAACTACCCCTAGGAATTTCACAGATAGGCCTGGACCCTGCACCTTCTGGGGGTTTATAGCCCATCCTTTTTCCTGCAGATAGGTAGTTAATGAATCTGCTGCCTGCCCTACTGCCTCCAGTGAGTCAGATGTCAACATGAGATCATCAATATAATGATACAAGCTAACAGTGTTAGGTTTTTCCCAATTTGCCAGGTCACGTGCCACTAGGTTACGGCAGTATGTTGGTGAATGCACATACCCCCGTGGCAGGACCTGAAAGGTGCACTGCCTGCCTCCCCATGTAAATGTGAACTGGTCTTGTGATTCTTCAGCAACTGGAATACTGAAGAATGCATTTGCCAAGTCTAGGACACAATGGTAGGTTTTTATTTCCCTCCTCAATGCGTTCATTAGGGAGGCAATATTGGGTACGGCTGCGTGAACAGGCGGTGTGACCTTATTTAATTCTCTATAGTCTACTGCCATTCTCCATATGCCATCTGACTTTCACACTGGCCATATGGGGGAATTATATGGGCTATGTGCAGGTCTTATGATCCCAGCTTTTTCTAACTCCTGCACAGTCCTTGATATTTCATCTCGCCCCCCCAGGAGTCTATACTGCCTCACACCAGTAATCCGGCGCGGTTCCAGCAGGCGAATAGGCTCATGCTTTGCATGGCCTCTCAATATCACCTGCACCGCCCGGACACTGATACACCTCTGTCAGAGTCTGAACTCTCCAACAGTTGTCTGGAGAGCCAGACCCCATAAAACGTCTGTGCCCAAGATGTACTCCGGGACTGGGGCAATAGACACCTAATACTCCTGGGGCGGGAGACACCCAACCCCCAATTTCAACCACGTCTGGGTAACTGGAAAGGTCTGTCCTCCGAAACCACCGATCATCGCTCTATCCCCATTAAACTTAGTCGGATCCCCATAAATAATCGATGTTTCCACACCTGTGTCAACCAGCACCATAACCCTTTGTACATTCTTCCGGGACCAAAAAATGGTCAGCTCAACATAGGGCCTCCGGTCCCATCTGGAGGCCCTAGTTACATGGGGACTAATATCCCCTGTCAAGCCATGAATTGGGCGAGAGCCAAGTCTTTTTCCTCAGGTGGCTCAGGCATCATAGCCCAAGTCACCTAGGGCAGTTTTTTCCTTTTATTAGGGACTATAAAGTCCTCTAAGTTCCAAGTATTTGCTGGTACTCGTTCAATTATTCATACCCCTGTTCTTCTTTACTTTGACATTTTTGGTCGTCCCTTAGTTGTTTCCATAAGGGAAGCAAAACATGATTAGGTTGGCAATTGATTTTAGCAAAAGCCACCCCAGCCCATATAAGGTCATTGAACATCTCTTTATGGGACACCCGTATGGGGCCCAATCAGGGTGTCTGTGGGGCAGCTTTTCTAGTTTTAATTACTGGATATACCTCAGCCCCTTCCACTGTCCTAATATTATGCCTCGCCCTTAAGCACTCCATCTCCCCCAGATCAGCCACCAACTGGGCAGCCTGCTGAACAATGGCCTCTGAGGCCACCGGGGGTTCAATATAGATACCAGTGTGCCATAATAGTGGGAGGGTGCCTGTTGTAGAATTAGGTCCCTCATTCCAGACGAGAATTTTACTAAATCAGGACTTTCAAAGGCTTCCTCATAAACGGCCTCCTTCATTCCTAGCTCACAAATATACGTTTGGAGGCCCTCCATGGAAGACCATAAACCTGCATGCACCGGGATATCAGCCTTATTAGGCCAGGTGATACAGCATGCCACCATCAACCAATCCATTAGGGAATGATCCTCCTCATTATGTTGCCCAGTGGCATACAGTCTCTGTCTAAGGGCAGGGTGTGAGGTAATGGATACAGGCATGGAAACTTCTGGTCCATTGACCACAGCACTCTCTGCCCCCATGTCTCATAATCGGAGTAACCAAGCTGGGACACTTTCCCTTGGTTTCTGCTGAAATCGTTGCACCAAATCCATCAATTCAGATGCTGCATAGGGGCGAGCTGTTACAAGGAGATGAGTTTGGGCAGGGGGCACCCCTGCTGGTCTATCCTGTATCTTTTTTGTTTTTTTGCATCACTACAGGTTGGATCTCGAAGGGATCTACCTCAAGTGGGGCTTCAAGATCCAATCTTGAGATTTTTCCTGTTGGATTACCCAGGTCTACTGGTTCAGGGCCCTGAGTATTTTCCATTGCAATATTCTGTATTTGCTTTAAGGGGAAAGTTAAACTTGATTTTTTCCCTGTCAATAGGCCAAGCTCTTGCTCAAGTTTTTCAATGCAATCACACAGTCGTTCGTTCTCATTTTCTACAGTATGATTCAGAAGTTCTCCACGATTTAGAGAAATTAACAGGGGCCATGCCACCGTGGACGTAGCCAGTCAGCGTTCCTTCATAATTAGGATATTCTCATCTAATCCATAGAAATATTTCACCATGCCAGATGGTGATTGGGAAATACTTCCACTATCCTGCAAGGGACCCCAATTTTCAGTTATGGCTGCTAGTTCATAAAAGGGTGAACCCAGAAATCCTGGGATGTGCTTCGGCAAAGTTTTATCTAGAAGGACGATGTTCTCCCCCTTGCCCCACTGTCAACGGTTTACGGGCGTTCGGCCCGGTTCTGTGACGAAGGGGACAGGGGATCCACGGGTCCACGCCCTGGGAAAAGGGAAAAGGGTAAGGAGACGGCCCTGAGAGCAAAGAACAGCGGCAACAATCTGAGGAGAAACAAACTAATTTACTAAATAAGATATCAGAATGCAAAACAACACACTATAATACAATATAATTACAATTTAAGCTGATAAATCCAATACAGAGAGAGAGAATGTCCCAAAATCAAGGTAGGCCTTACTCTACTACCGACGATAAGACGGCTGGAGAGCGAGGTGCTGCCAAGACGAGAGACGGCAGAAAAAGGGACCTGCAAGTTTCTATACAGCGAGCTTTTATCTTTTCCCTCCGGCTGGAAATGGTAACAGAGGAGCAAAGTGCCGTGGGGACTGTAGTAGTCCTTCTCTTCTGAGAACCAGGTACATCCACTACATGATGTTACGATGTGGAATACCAATAACCGAAAATCACAAAACCATGACACCCACTTAAATATATTCAAAAGGAATGCCATTTCAATATATCGGTCTGCCTGGCTCACCAAATGTAGCGATCAGAAGGACCAACGTGACAGAAAAGGTGTCACAAAAGAGGTGGAAGGACCAGCACGATAGCAAGGTGCTACAAGGGAACGGAAATAAATTGCTCACCCATATCAGATGATTCCAGGTTCACAGGGAAAGGCTTCCACTAAAGAGAAATCTCCAGAAAGACATCCTTCCTCAGTGGTAGTCAGCCCCTAAATGAGGCCTAAGAGGGGTGGAGCCAGGCTTCTGGTCACACAGTGAATTGCCTTCACCTGTGCTCCCAGAGCTGACTGGGTCTTTTCTCCAGGTGCTCAATCAGTGGTTCAGGCCGTGACTCAGCAGCTCCCATACAACCAGCTACAACCAGTTGGTACCCTGAGCACAGTCTCAAATATGCTTCAGAGTTACAGCACGAGCCAATAGAAAGCCAGAAGGCTTCAATCCAGTTCTATCTCCTTTGCCAGTTACTACTGGATGCAGCAGTTCCATCCATTAGACCATCAGCCCACCAGTGCAAAGCAGTATTTCCCACACAAATCATAGCTTACATTGGTCTTGAAAAGATCGGTGTGTTCCTTTATTTGAAGGAAGATGCTGTGCTCCCTAAAGTCTCTGCTGTCTCTGGAGAAGCCTGGCCACCTTGTCCTGTGGGAGTAGGGATGTCGTAGGACACACGAAAATGCAAAGGCAATGATCAAGAAGTGATTTAAGAAATGGGGAGTTTTGTTGCTGACTTCTCCTGGTCTGCAGAGGGTGCCCTTGTCCCGGGGCTTGGCAGGCAGCTGTGGAGCATGAAGGAAGCAGGGCAGGGACAAGCCGGGAGAGCCAAGAGATATTGCCTAGGGAGTTCAGCTGCAGGTTACAATTTGCTCTTCCATTTTCTCTGCTCTGTTCTACTGGTGCAGGGTGGGATACATGGGAGAGTGAGACTGAGATCACTGGAGGAAGAAAACACAAGAATTACATTGTGCAGGTGTCAGAATTCTTTCCAAGAAGAGGAATTATAACCAACTGTCTCTGAAATAGGGTTTCCCAGCCCTTTCCTGGGGAAGGAACAGACACTACACCTTCCTCCAAAAGGCCTTGCTGCTCCCTCAGCCAATACTTTATATTCCAACCCATTTCCGTCTTTCTACCCATCTCATCTGCAAGAGCAACATGATCCTCTTCTCTTCCTCTCTGGGGACGCTGCACTGTCAGCATCTTTGTGGCTCTGCACAGCGTTCTCTCCAGCATGCCCAGGTCTCCCTGTACTGTGGGACCCAGATCTCAACGCAGGTCCCCAGCTGCAGCCTCGCCAGTGAGGGGATCTCCTCACTTCTCCAGTACTTGGCCACAGTGGAGCAGAGCCTGCATGGGTGCCCATACTCTTCAGTGACTTTGGAGTTTGTCCTAAGATTAAGGCCTAAAATATGACCCATATAACACAGCACTGAGCCATCACACTGCTGTCTAGGTGACAAAACTGCAGCATTGCCTCCTGCTTTCACTTTCTCTGTCCTCTGCTAATGAGTTCTGGAGTGATAATGGCTTCTGGGATATTTGTTGGGATTTTCCTAATTACAGAAAATCCTGAGAAATGGATAGCAGCAGGCAGAGTGAGCTGTTTGGGGTGAGCATGGCTACTGCTGTGGCACTTTGGAGATCCAGCCTTCCCAAACGAATGTATTGCAGATGATGATATACTGGAAGCACCACTTAGAGTCCTCAGCTTCAGAGCTGGGGGCTCTATCTCAGCAACATCTTCATCAGGATTTCATAGAATTGTAAAGTAATTGTAGAGTAATAGAATGGGTTGGCTGGAAGGGACCTCAAAGATTATGTGTTTCCAGCTCCCTGCCACAGGCAAGGTGGCCAACCACTAAATTGGGTGCCAGCTCAGGCTGCCCAGGGCCCACCCATGGTCTGGGGCACCTCCAGGAATGGGGCACCCACAGCTCTGGGCAGCAGTGTCAGCACCTCACCGCCCTCTGGGAGAAGAATTTCCCCCTCACATCTAATCCAAATCTCCTCTCTTTTAGTTTAACACCATTCCCCCTTGTCTTATCAGCATGGCACGACCGGCGTGGCACCATCTCTTTCACTATCTACCTGCAAAGGAAGAACCTCTGCAGGCTCTGCTGGGTGGGCTGCATCCCTGTGCCATGTGCCAGCATCCCACAGCCCACTCTTTGAATACTAATCACAGCTCCTCTCACCAGCTCCTTTGCAATGCAACAGAAAACTGAAAGTGAGGTTGTACCCATATCTGGAGTTCCCAGAAAGGATTTTTTTTTTTTTTTTGTAAATGCAGTGTACGAGGACTGTCATGTTTAATTGTTCCAGTCCTCCATCAATTAAACTAATTTATTCTTGACTTCTGAATTCACAACACCTGACCAGGGTATTGGGGAAGGTTATGGAGCAGGTCATCTTAAGTGTGAACACACAGCACGTGCAAGACAACCAGAGGATCCGGCCCAGCAAGCATGGGTCCATGGCAGACAGATCTTGCCTGACGAACCTCATCTCCTTCTGTGACCAGGTGACTGCCTGGGGGATTAGTGAAGGGATGTTGATGTAATCTACCTGGACTTTATCAAAGCCTTTAACTCCATCTCCCACAGCATTCTGCTGGAGAAGCTGCAGCCCATGGCTGGGACAGGTGTACACTTGGCTGGGCAAAACACTGCTGGAGGGCCAAGCCCAGAGCGTGGTGGTGAATGGAGTTCCATCCAGCTGGTGGCTGGTCACCAGTGGTGTTTCCCAGGGGTCAGTTTTGGGGCCAAATCTGTTTAGTATCTTTACTGATGATCTGGATGGTGTGATTGAGTGCACCCTCAGTAAGTTTGCAGATGACACCAAGTTGGGAGGAAGTGTTGATCTGCCTGAGGGTAGGAAGGCCCTGCAGAGGGACCTGGACAGGCTGCTCAGTGGGCTGAGGCCAATGGGATGAGCTTCAACAAGACCGGGTACTGGGCCCTGCAGTTGGGTCACAACAGCCCCATGCAGCACTATGGGCTTGGGGCAGGGTGGCTGGAAAGATGCACGGAGGAAAAGAACATGGGGATGTGAACTGATAGGTGCTGACCATGAGCCAGCAGTGTGCCCAGGTGGCCAAGAAGGCCAACGGCATCCTGGCTTGTGTCAGCAATAGTGCAGCCAGCAGAGCAGGAGTTGACCGTCCCTCTGTACCGGCCCTGGTGAGGCTGCACCTCAGTGCTGTGTTCGGTGCTGGGCCCCTCACTGCAAGAAAGACATGAAGGCCCTGGAGCGTGTCCAGAGAAGAGAACAGAGCTGTGAGGGGTCAGGAGCACACGTCTGATGGGGAGCGGCTGAGGGAGCTGGGATGGGTCAGTGTGGAGCAGAGGACGCTCAGGGGAGACCTCCCTGCTCCCTACAACTGCCTGAAAGGAGGTGGTGGTAAGGGGGTTCGGCCTCTGCTCCCAGGTAACAGTGACAGAATGAGAGGTGATGGCCTTAAAATGCACTGGAGGAGGTTCAGGTTGGATATTATGAGAAATTTCTTCTCCAAAAGAGTGGTGATGCACTGGCACAGGGAACTGTGGGGATGTGGCACTGAGGGATATGGTTATGGACATGGTGGGGGTGGGCTGGGGTTGGATTTGGTGATCGTAGAGGTCTTTTCCAACCTTAATGATTCTGTGACTCTAAGAAAAAACTCAATCATCATTCCTTTTCCTGGTTCCCCTGGCTCTTGTGTTGTGAGAAGTGCTGAAAAACCATCATCAAATTAATCTTTATTCCCCTGCAACCCTAGGACTTACCACTTCATTAATCTCTTTTCTAACATGGGCATTCTGACATGAATAACTTTTTCTTGCTGTTCTCACTTCTGATCACCCAGCTTCCTCATCTCTATGACTTTTTCCAACTGTTCATGCCAGGAACCAAAACAGCACACACCTTCTGGTTAAACAGCAGCAAATGATGTCTTCTACTATAAGGCCTGGGACACCTCCAGGGACAGGGCACCCACCGCTCAGGGCAGCAGTGCCAGGGCCTCACTGCCCTTGGAGTGAAGAATTTCTTCCTTATAGCTAATCTAAACCTCATCTCTTTTAGTTTAGAGCCATGATTAGCCCTGTCCTATCACTATACTCCCTGATGAACAGCCTGTTACCAGTACCTACAGGTGTGCGAGCGCCTGGCCTGGCACTGCCATCCCCCTCTCCCGTGTCTCGGCACACGCTTTTCCCTCGGCTGTCCCGCAGCTCTTCTGCACGGCTCAGTGACTCCATGAGCGTTGCGTCGAGCTGGATGCCCGTTGCTATAATTTGAGTTGTTTGCGTCCCTTAATCTGTATTTGTTCCCTCGGAAGTGCAGGGAGACACATGAGGGCAGAGGCACTGGGTAAACACCGCGCTCCTCTCCCTGCCGGCACACGATTAGCTTCAGGTAAACAGAGCCGACTGCCAGCAAGCGGTGGGACGGGCACCAGGGCCGAGGGAAAGCAAGCAGGGCCGCAGAGCCCGGAGCCCACGAATGGCGGCCTGCAGCAGTGCCTGGGGCGCGCCGTGGGCGGGATCACCATTCTGCTATAAGTAGAGCTCACCCCCAACCACCTCGGCACAGCCAGGCTGAGCCGCTCCACGTGGCACACGGCGTCACAGGCAAGGGGGGGTGAGCCACGCCAGAGGAGGTGTGTTGCCCACATAGGCCATGCTGTAAGCTGGATGCTAGCGCGGTGCTGCGGGCTCAGCACTGCCGACACACAGACTGAGGGATCCTGACAGTACGGCAGCGTGACAGCACTGGGTGATGGCACAGGCTCAGCTGGGGCTGCCAGGCCCCTTCGCACAGACCCCGGTCGGACAATGCCCCGACTCTGACTTTGACTCTGATTCCGAGGATGCAACAACCAGCGGTGCAGGGCCTGGCACTGGTGTGCAGAAGCTCTCTCAGGTCATCCACAGCGGCCACTTCATGGTGTCGTCCCCGCACCACGATGCACTGCCCCGCCGGCGTCACTGCCACGCTGAGCCCTCGGTGGCCGATCCACAGAGCATTGACCCAACCCTGACGCGGCTCTTCGAGTGCATGAGCTTGGAGTACAGGTGAGTCCCAGGGCACCTTGCTGATCCCCGCCTCTTTGGAGGTCCACCTGTAAGGCTGCGCTGCCCCGGCCCTGCTCTGTTGCTAATTGCTAAATGCAAACCGATGGATGGCATCCCCATCCTCTTGTCTGTTGTGCTAAGATGTGATGTCCGCTCACAAAATACCATCCTGGGAGGTTTCAGGGGGAAAGAGCTGGTGCCAGGGCAGCTGTTGTGGAGCCAGGTGAGAATTTCTTCCTGTCTTAGTGCACGTCTCACCCACCCTCCTCCAGGAGAGCCAGCATCACCACCCCTCGCACCAGTCCCGCACACCGCCTGCAGCCAGCACTCGGCCTTTGGCCATCCAGCCCAGAGCAGTACTCACTTGTCATAACATTGCTCCAGTGCTCTGGGCAGGATGGCTGCACTGTGCTTTGTCCAGGGCCTCCCGAAAGTTTCTCCCCTTTTCTCCAGCAAAATCAGATGGGTGACTGTGTCTTTCTTCCAGCCATACAAATCACCCAGGCCCAGAGGGATAGAAACATGTCATCCCACACCTTGGTGACAGCAAGAACGCCTGCTTCTTGTGTATTAGTGCCTGGTCCGTGACCTCAGACCATCTCCCCTCTTTCACCAAGGCCCAAGGCTCTGAGCACTCCCAGAGTGTCAGTTACTCTCCAGACCTCAGAGCAAAACTGTTGGCACAGCTTTCCCAAATTGCCCCAGTGAAAACCTGGGGTGACAATCTCCTATTGTTGCCTTGTGAAAACAAAATCTGAGCAAAACAAGTGGGAAGTTCTGTCCATCTCCTCGTCCCACACCAGGTCTCATTCAGTTGCTGGTCTCCCTCCAGCATGCCTCAGTGCGGAGCATGGTGTGGTCACTCTCAGGTGCTGGTGGGGCCAGTGCTCTGCAGGAACAGCATGGGCTTTAGCACAGCCCAGGGTCACACTTCTTGTCACCAGGGTGACAGCCAAGGTGTCACCATCGGAGTCACCCTGGGTGCTATGCAGGGGGGCACTGAGGCACAGGTAGCCCCACTTTCCTTTGCTGTCCCAGCCTCACACTTGCCCTACTTGCTGTATGGGGCTGGAGATTCCTGCATTACCTCCATGTGCCCCTGAGCTACAGCGCTTCCAGGGCAGAATGGAGAGGGGCAGGTGCAAGTGCTTGGGGGGGTGAAGCGGACAGGAGCTGTATGCTGCCCAGAACTCATGCTGCAGACATGGCTCCATCCCTCCAGGTGTCTCTACCACTTCTGGGTCCCTCCTGGGCCTCTTTTCCCTCCTGCACTGAGCATGACAGTGCATGCAGCATTCCCAGGGCCAGCACCGTGCCAAACCATAGCTGTAGTGGAATGGCAGCCCTAGTTGAGGAGGATCCACACCAGCTATGAAGCGTTAATGGCACCCATTGGTTAATGTTAGACCCTCCAGAGCCTGGAACATCAGTGATGTCTCCTGGCTGCCTTGTTCAGTGCCTGTGGGAGAAGCTTTTGTTCAGTCCTGGATTCAGGGTAGCTGCAGGTAGTGGAATCCAGCCACGGAAATTTTGCCATTAGACTGTACCCAAATTCACCCTTGGTTCTTCTCTTTTATGGATGCCTCTCTGTCCTTCCATGTTCCCCCTCTCCATCTCGCAGACATTGTTCTCTGCAGTTTTCCAGCACCCTAAAAATAGAGTCACACCAAACAGAGTTCAGGTTCAGCCTACTTTGGAATAAGAATTTGTGAGAAATGGAGCGTCATATTTCAGGACTTGGAAATGGTTGCTTTTCAGCCCACCTGGGGCCGGCAGTATTCCTGCTGCCACAGAACAAGGAGAGGCTCTGCTGCTGCTGCCCGCTGCTCCCATGCATTGGGAAGGCCAGGGAGGCTCATACTGGCAAGGAGGGCCGTCACCCTGCTACAGCCCATTTCCTTCGCACAGCCCTGCATCTCTCCAGCTCAATCATTTCCCCTCTTCTTGGTGTTGACAGGGAGCAAAATACTCATTTACCGCGACAGCAGGGGCTGCAACACTTGAACTTCTGGGCAGGCTAAATGCATTGCAGAGCAGACAGGCACTGCTGGCTGCAGTGCCAGGGCTGGGCACAGGCTGAGCTCTGTGTCCCGCAGCCGGCAGTGGGGTACGTGCCCCCATTCCTGCAGGCCAGCCGGACACCTGCCCTGTGCCCAGGTGCTGCTGCGTCCAAAACCTCTCGTGGCTCAGTGTAGCGTTCACATCCATCTCCACTGGACGTAAATTCAGTGAAGGGTGGGGCCTCTTTCAAGGCAAACCAGTGAGCAAAGATCAGCCTGATAAGCTTCAAAACTGAAAGGATCGTTAATGGGAGAAAAAAAGCGAGTTGTGTTGAGGCCCAGAGGCATCTCCCTCCCACCCCCAGGTCCCGCTGTGCACTGTGGCCCCACCAGCCCCGTGCAGAGCCACACACCCCGCTGCAGTATGGGGCTGGGGCTGTGGACTTGGGCTGCTCCTTTAAGCCAGCAGGTGGTGTGGGCAGCACCAGTGAGGAGTATGGCGGGTAGCCTTGATGAGCAGGAGCTGGCCATGTGCCAGGGAAGGTCGTCCTTTCCATTGGCTCCTCCACTTGGCTATGCCACGCTGTTTGCTTTGTGCCACGGGGGAAAGTTCAAAATCCCTGCTGATAGCGGAGTGGCCAGCAAAGAGACAGGGCCTTAACCCTCTGCAGGCCAGAGTGGTGGGGACAGGGTCCTTCCCAGCCCCTGAGGGCTGGGCACAGAGCATTCCTCCCTGTCCTTCCTGTGGGCGAGAGCTCTGGCCCCCAGATGCGTTCCTACATCAGCAGTCAGGGGCACCGTAGGGATCTCTGCTCCTCCCAGCCCAGCAGTGTCTGCCTGTAGCAGGAGGAGTGGTACCCTGTCACCCGAAAAGCCATCTTGCTCCGCAGAGCTGAGGACAGGGTGCCTTGGGGTCTTGGAGGCAGCAGTGGGGGAGCCTTGAGGGAAGCACTGCAGGGACAGGGCCAAGCAATAGCAGCGCTGAGCTCTCTGAGGACACCCTGCTGTCACCTGCTGGGTGCTCTAGAGATGTTGCACAGGGTATTGTACACCTACCAAGCCCAGCCTTGACCTCTCCTCCTCCCTCTGTGCACAGAGGTCAGTGGGACCCGGAGCAGCACAGAGATCATTAAGGGACAACCTTTTGACTGGGGAGGAGTGCATGCACAGTACTCCATGTGCGGATGCTGCCCATCAGGAGCAGTCTTGGTACAGCTGTGGGAGCAGCGAGCATCACCCGGGGAAGATTGGGAATCCCTGCAGCTGGGGATTCCCACTTCAGAGCCACATCTGCAGACTTGGGCAATCTGTTCCTCTGCCTGCCATGCTGTGGTCCCAGGGGATCTGGAGGCCTTAGAGGGTCTGAGAAGCTCCCAGATTGGGATTGTGCTGCCCAGGGTGTCAGGATGGTCCCCTTCAGCTTCTCCTCTGCTCGGTGTTGCAGTGGGAAGCTGGTGTCACCAAAGTGGAAGAATTTCAAGGGGCAGCAGCTGCTTTGCCGGGATAAAATCCGCCTCAACAATGCCATCTGGAGAGCGTGGTACATTCAGTGTGAGTATGGGGCCAGAGCCTGCTCCTCCTGCTGCACCTCAATGGCACAGTGGGTGCTCAGCCCTGCAGGCACCCCACCATACCGGCGCCCAGACACATGGGTACCCTCCCCTGCACAGGGAGGGAGCTGCAGACAAAGCCACTTGTGTTTTTCCCTGAGCAGATGTGGAGCAGAGGAAGAACCCTGTATGTGGTTTCATCACCCCCCTGGAGGGGTCAGAGGCTGATGAGCACCGCAAACCAGAGGTAAGGTATGGGCTCCTGTGGCATCCGGGGCTGGGAGTGGGTGTGGAGAGCAGAGTGAGGAGCTGGGGACACTGCCCCCATCCCCACTAGTTGCATTTATGCAACTTGTGGGAGGTGTTGGTGATGTGTCCCAAGGACAGCAGTCCAGGCTGTGGGGCGCCTGGGGCAGGCAGGGGCTGGCTGCGGGTGTGGGGCTGGGAGTTGGCCCCGGGGTGCTGGACAGCCATGACCCCCAGCATTGCCCCCCCAGGCTGTGGTGCTGGAGGGCAACTACTGGAAACGGCGCATCGAGGTGGTGATGAGGGAGTACCACAAGTGGAGGACCTACTACAAGAAGCGGGTGAGTGGCTCTGCCCCTGCTGCTCCCAGCGGTGGTGTGGTATGTCGGCATGCCCGAAGCAGAGCTGGTGGTTGTCCCTGCAGTGATGGTGGAGGGGTCTTGGTGGGCTCCATCCCCGGCCACGTGCAGTGCTGCAGCGCGCTCTGGCAGCCCGGATCAGGCTGGCTTTGCCCGGTATGCTGCTCAGCCAAGGCTGGGCTTGGCAGTGCACCTGCAGCACACGTGCTGCAGTGGGATGAGCAGGGCTTGCTGCGGGGCCCGAGCTGGGCTGGGATTCGCTGGCAGCCGCAGCTCAGCCAGGTAGCACGTGTAACAAGGCCTGGTGGCCTGGTGTCACCCCAGTGTCACTCCCGGCCGTGATAATCTAGTGGTGGTTTAAGTGGCACCAGCCTTGGCAGTCTGCCATGCGGGGTGGAGCATGGTGCCAGCCTCCTCCCTCACTCAGCCTGAAAAGGCCGGGGTGCAGCCCTGCACCACTGCACCCTGAGTGCTGAGGGCAGATGTGAAGCAGTGACACCCCAGGCCAGAGCCTGAGCAGGCAGCACGATCCTGCGGGCTGGCAGGAGGTGACCTAGGGGCAGGAGTGCATGGCCCGCTACCCCCTCACCCTGCCTGGCTCTGCCCTGTGACCAGCCCTGCTGGGGGCTGACCCAGGCTTTCTTCTCCTTCCAGCTCCGAAAGTCCAGCCGGGAGGGAGAGCTCTCCAGCCCGAAGCAGGTGAGTCTGTTGGGGAAGGGCAGGCAGGAGCAGTGGGGCACAGTGCAGATACCTGCACCAGGCAGCTCAGGAGAAGGGCAGGCAAAAGTCATCATCATCACTGGTGATGACCCCAATGGCTGTGGGATGCACTTGGGATGCTGACTGGCTCTCCGGGAGCACAAGCGAGCCAAGCTGGAGGCCCTGGACTGGGAGAGAGTGCAGGCACGTGGGCACTGCCTGCAAGGTGTGCCCACCAGCTCCTTTGCACCATCTCATGCAGGACGAGGATGCCTGGAGACCAACAGAGAAATGGTGCAACCAGCTCTTCTGCAACGTGGTGCCCATGCTGCTGGGGGACGAGGAGGAGGAGCCTGGGGGTAGGCAGCACTTTGACTTGGACACATTCCTCTCGGACATCTCTGACACCCTCTTCACCATGACACAGATACCCAGCGCACACCAGGATCTCCCCGAGGACAGTAGGTGACCCCCTTTGGGCCACGCTCTTGCTGGAGGAGGAGGAGAAGCAGGCAAACAGCTCGCCCATGGCATGTTGCTGCCTCTTGGCTTCGCACCAAAAGCTGCTGCCTTGCCCAGGGGTTTCTGGACCCTGGATGAGCCTGCAGAGATGCTGCTGGGCAGGATGGTGGGAATGGGATGGCCCCAGAGAATGGGTCCCTGTGCTGTGCTGTGGGGCAGGATGCAACCACACAGGGTGATGCTGGGTGCTGGGGTGGCCGTTGGACAGCTTTGAGGGCAGAAGTGCCAGCCCTAAGATGGGGAGCTGCAGGTGGACCACCCTAACATTGCAGCTCTATCTTCTTCCAGCATATATCGGGAATGCTGACATGATCCAGCCAGACCTGGCACCTCTGCAGCCGAGCTTGGATGATACCATGGAGATCTCAGGTAAGAGCTGGCCTGGGTGCGGCACCACCTCCATGCAGCTCTGCACAACCTGCAGCCCAATGCAGAGCTGAGCTGGTCTAGCAGCAGCAGGGGCTGCCAGGGAGCCAGAGAGCACATCTGCTGCCATGGGCAAAGCAGCACAGAAGGGCTGCAAGGATGGGAAGGGGCCAGGATCCATGGAAAGGGGCAGAAGCAAGCAGAGGGTCTCATCAGTGAGACACCCAGAGGCAGCCTCGGGCAGCACCAGGCCTTGGGAGCCCTCGGAGCATGTCTGTGCCTTGCACAGAGCCTGCCCAGGACTCCTGCTGCGCCACAGCCACCTCCACCTCCCACTTCCCTCTGCTGGAGGAAGCACAGGCCCTTGCACCACACAGCTGCCGGCTGATGCAAGACCAGATGCTGGTGGGGAGCAGGGCAGCCATGGAGCAGGCTGGTGTGCCGAGGTGGGATGCCCAGGGGTGCAGCCCTCACAACCTATTGCCCCCACATGTCCCTGTGGGCTGAGCTGTGGGCATCAGCCGCCAGGAGGTGGGAGTGCTCCAGAGGGGTCAGAATAACACCTGAGAAGTGTCCTTCCCCTGGGAAGTCCTGCGTGGCGTTTGGAGGCTGTGCTGACCCCTGAAGCAGCACCTCCCAGCGGTGACACAGAGCAGCCCCAGTAACAATGTCCATGGGCCACGTTCCCTCCAGTGCTGCTGGCATGGGCACAGTGTGGCACGGCCTCATGCCCAGCAGGGAATGGCACGTGGCACCGCGGTGCCCATCTAAAGCAACGTATTTCTGTGAGCATTTTCCCCAGGGTGCTGCCTGGGATAAATCTTTGGCACCATGATGCACAACGTGCGAGCAGAGGTGTGGGGTGTGCAGAGCTCCAGCTGTGGCCACAGGGCTGCGGGGAGAGCAGGGAGAGGATGGAGAGTCCCTTCTCAGGAAGGGGGCTGTGGCCAAACGCTGGATGCTGGGTGCCGGACCTGAGGTGCCCCCAGCCCTGAGTAATGTCCCCGCGGCCACTTTTGCCAGCAGTATGCACAGGGCTTTTGGAACCTGGGTCTGTACCTCACAAACAAGGCCAGCAGGGCAGAGCAGGGGCTTAGGGCTCCTGTGGGATCATGGGACCATCGCTGTGTCTGGGGACTGTCACCAAGCTCAGTGCCTGTCAGTCAGCAAGCACAAGCCAATCCCCAAATGAGGAACCACGTCGTATCTTCAGTGGGTGCCAGAGTGCAGTGTGGGGCAGATGGAGAAGTCCTGATGGCAGAGGCAAGGGAGCAGCCCAGCCCGGTGCCTGAGTGCTGCTGGCACTGTGCTCCAGGTAGGACCTGCGCTGCTCACTGGGGCCCTGGGGCCAGGCTGATGGGGTGGCATCGCCCCATTGCACAGCTGTGCTCTCTGAGAGCCAGGGGCCAACAATGGAGGGTCCGGCCTTGGGAGCAGGCTCTGTAACCGAGGTCTCTTTGGAGAGCAACCCATACTGGTGCAGAATGCCGGAGTGGTGTGCTGACCACACGGGCTCTCATCCCCTAGGCGGCACCGTGCCCTGGCTGCACTGCACAACTTGGCAGCAAGTAGGGGCAGTGAGCATGGGCAAGAGCTGCAGGGTGGGGAAGGGACAGGATACGTGGAGGGCAGGGGGCTGCCATCTGCTGTGCTGGGCAGCATCCACCACCCATCACGGCAGCACAGCAAGCAACACAAGAGGAATCGAATCTGCAGAGCTGGGCATCAGAAATACCTATAAATACATGCATAGCTTCAGAGCTGGCAGCAGGAGATGGCACAGTGTGGGCAGGAAATGGCATGGTGTGGGCAGGAGATGGCACGCTCTGGGCAGGAGATGGCACGGCATGGGTACAGACAAGGGCTGGGGGCAGCATGGGGCCAGGTGCTGCACCCCACTGGAAGGCTGCAGCCATGCCTGGCTGTGCCATGGTGCACGCCAAGGGCTGGCCCTGGAGGGCAGGTGTGGCTCTGCCATGCTCCCGGGTGTTCACTGTGTCCCAGCCCCAGTCTGGGTGGAACTGAGAGCAGGCAGAGCTCAGCTCTGAGGAGCGAGATGAGCTGCAGCCCTGGAGGACAGTGGAGCCAGGAGGCTCTGAGTGCCTTGAAGGCGATTATGAGCACAGGAGAGCTGGTGCAGACAGCAGCCAACTGCCTGTAGCCACAGGCTGGAAGAAGCAGGGTGGCAGTGCTGCTGCCTGTCCCTGTGAGGGGCATGCAGCTGAACACCATCCTCAGCCACGGCACGTGGGCTGCAGCCACTGTGTGCGGGGATCGGAGGGAAGGGGCTGTGTCAGGGCTGAGCAGGGCAGCTGCAGTGTCCTGTGTGGCACGGCTGGGATTGTCATGGCATCTCCCTCTGCAGGCACATTTGTTCCTGAGGTGTAGATTCAAAAAGCTCTTAGGCCCACAGGCTTTGCCTGTCCCAGCCAGGGCACCTCAGGCACAGGAGACTGTGCCAGAGCCTGGAGGAGCCCCTGCAGAACGGCCGGCACTTGGGACCCCACACTGGGTGGGCAAGGGCAGCCCAGAGGGGCTCGGGGCAGCTGATGGCCTGGACCTGCACCGGAGCACCCACAGCAGAAGTGTGAGTGCTCATGAGCTGGAGTGTGGATGCAGACCCCATGCCAGAGGCTGTCGGGCAGCTACCTGCAAACCCACCCAGCACTCCCACTCTATCTTACAGGGAACTGCACAGCCAGCAGCCCCAACCTCCCCAGTCACCTTCACCAGGGAAAGCCATCCTGGTGGCAATGAAACAGCGCTGGCACAGTGCTGGCAGGCCCTGGCACCATGAGGAGCTGTGTGGGGTGATGTACACGCAGAGCGTGTTTCAGTGGGGAGGTGATGCCCCAGGCAGCAGGCAGCACTCTGTGCCACTGTGTCTGGGCCTGCGGAAGCATCGGGGCTGTGGGAAGGAGACAGGAAGGGAGAGGGAGTCGTGGCTGGGTCACGGGGCTCGGCTTCGGGAAGGCCATGGGATGTGGTTAGCCACAGGCTGCACACACGACAGCACAGGGCTGGGAGGCAAACACTTGCCCCAACCACAGTGGGACTGTCCCCTGTGGCTCCAGGACAGTGCGACCCACTCCTCAGGGCTGCCCCACACCTGCCCAAGGCCAGCTCCACCACTGCCCCACAACTCAGGGGCTCAATTACTGCACCACTCAGGGCTGGCTGGGGGTGGGAGCAGGGAGAACCCAGACCCCTGAGAGCAGCTGGAGCATGCAGTCTCAGCTGGGAGTTGGGGACGGGGTCCCCACCCCTGGGTGGTGTCCCTGGGCGGGTTTTCCTGTCCCAGTGTGCGTGGCAAGGCTGGGCTGAGCGCGTGAGCTGCCTCTTCCCTCCCACCATGTGAAGCTCTAGTGTTTCACAACCAGGGCACCAAATCTGTCTGCATAGCCAGGAGCTGTTCCAGCCCTGTGATGTGAACGTGAGGCCCGAAAATCTCTGCCAGACCCAGGCACAGCATGTAGCTCCCTCCAGCCTTATGTCCCTCTCTCCAGGGGCAGAAGCGCTCCCCAGGCTCCCACCGCCCACCACCATCTCTCAACTTCACCCCACAGATATTTTCATCGGCCATCGGCCGCTGCCTGCACAGATGCCGCTGAGCTACCAGGAGCCACCCTGCTTTGAGCCCCTCTATGGCAGCGGAGGGACAATGCCCACCGGCCCCGATGCCCCACTCCCACCCAGCCCTCTCCTCCAGGTGAGCGGGACCCTGGCCCATGACCCACGGCTGCTGGTGCCTGAGACACCCCTCCTGACACAGCCGTGTCCCCCGCAGCCCGGTGACGCCGCCCAGCTCAGCCTCCACAGTGCCTTGTTTGGCCCTGAGCAGCCGCCGCTGGCCCCCGAGCCCCTCACCACTGTGCCTGGCAGCCTCAGCCCCCAGCTCAAACCCAAGCCCTTGCTGCAGTACGGTTTCCCCGGCAAGTGCCTCGGCATGGAGCCACTCGGCCTCCCTTACGCTGCTCCCAGCCAGGCCCCCGGGGCACCATTGCTGGGCTCACAGCCCCCGTTTTCCCCTGCCTCTGCACCCCACTCCAAGTTCCCCTTCACCGCCTCACCCAGCCCCTCACTCCTCGCCCACCCTGTATCCCCGCTGTCCATGTCGTGCTTTGCCCAGCACACCCCAGGCCTGGGCTACGCCATGGACGTGGTGCCCCTAGGGTACCCCAGCGCGGCTGCGCCCCAGAACCTGCCCCCTGCTGCGCCACCTGGGCCCAGGTTTTCTACCCCAAAAGGGCCATCCCCGGGCGAGCGGCCGAAGACGAAGGCCAGCAGCACCAAAGCAAAGAGGCTTCCGGGGCCCCCTGTGCCGCCACACCTGACAGTGCCCAATGCCTGCCTGACCCAGCTGCTGGCCACAGGTGAGGGGCAGTGGGGGAATCGAGGGTGGCGGTGTTGGGATGATCTGGAGGTAAGCAGGGGTGCTCAGGTGTGCTGGGAGAGGTGGGCTGCTTCCTGCAGCTGTCACAGCCTTCCCCAGGGCAGATGGGCAGGGACGGGGCTGGTGCCGCCACGGGGCAGGAAAATGTCACCCAAGCACTGACAGCCTGATGCAGAAGTGCCCTTCTGCTCTCTGACTTCTTGCAGCCAAGCAGGAGCCAGCCCTTGATGCCCCACACGCGCACAGCCCTGCACTCATGTCCGTGTCCCCAGCCTCTCCGGTAAGCGCCTGCCTATCTCCAGGTTGGGGACTGCTCACTTTGGCTGGGAATTGCCTTCCTGTTGCTGGGGAACGGGGGGAATGGAGGGTAAGCGGCTCTGTGGTATGCCCTTTGCAAAACAGAGTTGGATGTACATGGGCTTGTGGCCAGGGTGCTGGGAGGGCTCTGAGCAAGACTAGGTAGGAGTCAGCCCCAGTTAGAGAAATGGCAGAGCTGGGAGAGACCTCACCTTAGGGCCCTGCGGGGCTCCCTCCCTGGTCCTGCTGTGGGTTTTGGGTAACCAAAGGGGCTCTGTAAACCTGTCATGCATGGGGTGCTGGCCCCAATCTCCCTCCTGCTTTCTCTGCCTTCTCTCCACAGCAGAGCAGTGTCCCTGACGTCCCCGCTGTCTTCCTGCCCAGAGCGGCTCAGCTGAGCTCGGCGCTGCCTCCTGGCTCCAGCCCTTCACAAGAGGTGCCTGTGCCGGTGATGCGGGCGGGTGCTGCACCAGAGCCACTGCTGGTCCCCAAGGTGGAGCGGCTCTCCCCGACATCAGTCTGTGGTGAGTCTGGGTGTCTGCAGGATGCCCCGTTTCCTGCAGGGAGCTTGAACCAAACACTTTTTTTTTTCTGGGAAAGTTTAATTTATTTTTTATTCCAACTGCTTATAATTACTCACCTGAATGAAAATGATTTTTTCCACTGGGGAGGGCACAGACCTTTCTTCTGGCTCCTTCTATGGGGGGCAAAACCATAAACAGGAAAAGACAAAAAGCAGCAAAATGCCAGAATGTGGTTTTGAAAACCAGAGCTTGGTTTTAAGGCAGGAAGCACCCTGCTTTCACCCACAGAAACCAGGCTGGGGCAGGAAGCTCCCTGCTCACTTCCACTTCCAGTTGGGTGCTGCAAACCACAGCCCTTCTGAACTCAGGACTCTCTCCTGATGGTTTCCACTCCGCTGGGAATTTAAAACTTCATGTCCCAAATGCTCCCATTTCTTGTAAAAATGAGTATGATTTGGGATGAGACGGGGCAACAAGACATCGTCAGACACGGGGCCATCAGATGAGGGGGCGGCTGCACCAGAGCCAGGGCAGTGCTGCAGTGCTAGCACTCTCCCCAGCACACCACCTCTCATCCCCCAGGCAGTGACTGGCCTAAGCCTGGCCAAGTGACCCCGGGAGCTGCTGCATCACCTGGCACCACCATCTCCCTGCACCATTCTGCATCCCGTCGGGGCAGGCCTGACTCCAGCAAAGTACGGCGGGAGTGAGTGCTGCCTCATACAGGGGCAGCTTCTCCATGTGCACCCCCTTCCCGCTGCCCCCCACATTCAGTCCCACCCTCGAGGCACTCTTGGGGCCAGCCTGTCTCCAATGCAGGGAGAGGCCCAAGGCCATCTCTGCTGCCTGCAGATGGAGAGCCGGCGCATCACACACATCTCCGCTGAGCAGAAGAGACGTTTCAACATCAAGCTGGGCTTTGACACACTGCACAGCCTGGTGAGCACGCTGAGCGCCCAGCCCAGCATTAAGGTGAGCGCACAGTGCTGCACAGGCTGGCACTGGGCATGCAGGGACACAGGACATCACCTGGTGATGACATGGTCCTGGGCTGCCCCGGCACGTGTGGTGTTGTGCCTAGAGCCTGCAGCCCCGTGCCAAGGCTCAGCAGTGGGGCACGTGGCCCCTTGTGCCCTGCACACCCCAGGGGCCACCTGTGCCATCGCACCTCTGCCACCCTGCAGGTCAGCAAGGCCACCACCCTGCAGAAGACTGCAGAGTACATCTGCAAACTGCAGCAGGAGCGAGCGGCCCTCCAGGATGAGGCGCAGCGGCTGCGGGAGCAGATTGAGGAGCTCAACAGCTCGATCAAGTAGGGGTGCACGGCTTGGGGGTGGTGGCAGTGAGCCATTGCCAGGCAGGGTGGGCAGCAATGCCAGCAGCAGCGGGCTACAGCACCTCTTCTGAGCATTGCCCAGAACCTGCATTCATCTTTGTTTCCCGCTGTGGGGCAATCCTCAAAAGGCGGTGCTGTGTGTGACACGTTGCCCTGAGAACAGGACGCTGCCTGCTCGAGACATGCAGAGCTGCTGAGCCCTGCTGCACGCTAGGGTCCTCTTCCCACACGGAGCAGCTGCCATGCACCCCAGCCTCCTACCCATGGCCCCACAGTACTGCTTGTGCCCCACAGCCTGTGCCAGGAGCAGCTGCCAGCCACCGGGGTGCCTATCACACGCCAGCGCTTTGACCAGATGCGCAGCATGTTCGATGAGTACGTGCGCTCCTCCACACTGCACAACTGGAAGTTCTGGATCGTATCCTTTGGGCCAACACTAGCTTCTTACTGCCCCTTCCACCATACATCAGGTCTACCCTCTCCTCCCAGCACTATATGGGATTCCTCCTGCTCAAGAGGCTCTGTAGGTGACACGTGGAGGGTACATGCTCAGACGCTTAGAATAAACTTCTGTTACGAGGGAACAGAGCAGGAATAAATGGTCCGTCCTCCTCCGGGGAGAATGGAAGTCACTGGCAGAGCTGAGCTGAGCATTGCCATGCAGGGAAGACCTCCTAGTGACTTGGGAACTGGCACTGAGATGCAGCAGCCATCAGTTAGAAATCGGGAAAGGATTAGACACAAACCCAGGAACATGATGGTTTCACCTGGGTGGCCAGTATGGCACACTCTGGAAAATGAGGGTTAAGCTGGGTATACAAGTCTGGGCTTTGCATGTTGGAAGGATGGAGGGGGAAGGAACAGCTGCCAAGGTGGTCAGAGGGCTGGGCCATCTGCCCATGAATGGGGATTACACACAGTACAGCCAAGTCTGAAGAGACTGTGAAGTCTACAAACTGCCTGGTGGCAGAGGCACAGGCAGCCCCCACAGGAAAGCTAGTGGCAAATAGCTCCTGACACAGTTTTTGGGAGAGCTATAGGGTTCCTTCCACAGTACAATGGGATACTGAAGCGGATTCCAGGACATGGGTATGGTGGAGGTACCTGCTGGGGATTACTGCATGCACAGTCACTATCCCCCAGTGCTGGTCCCTGAGTGCACCCAGGGGAGCACATGTGCTGGTGCTCTGCCCTGCTCTCAGGCACCTGCAGAGGACACCGCAGGAGCTGGCTCCAGGCCTGGTTTGGAAGAACTGTCTTCTGTTGGAGCATCCCTGGCTCCAACACAGGCTGTGCTGTTCTGCCCCTGGCTCCCCACATGCTGTGGTGCCTGACCTGGGGGCAGCGGGTGGGGCTGCACGGGCCCTTTCCTGACTCTGCTGACGCTCACACCTGCCACCTTGGTGCCAGCCAAGCTGCAGAGGGCACCCAGCGTGAGTGCAGGGGCACTGCAGGCAGGAAAGGGCTGTTCAAACCAGGCAGGACACCACAGCCATCATGAGGCTTCTCCTTAACTGCTCGGCTTCCAACAGTTCAGCGTCATCATCCGGCCTCTCTTTGAGTCCTTCAACAGCATGGTATCCACAACCAGCATGGAGAGCCTCATGCAGACGTCCCTGGCCTGGCTGGAGCAGCACTGCTCCCTTCCAGCGCTTCGGCCCTGTACGTGGTTCCGGGTGGCCCCACCACTCCCAATGAAAACTGGATAGCAACGGGGCCAGGGGACGGTCCCTCAGCCCGTGCCGAGGCTGGGGCGAGACCGGGGGCTGCCGCCCACCCCGGGCCGGGCCCTGACGTCTCCGTGTCTCCCCGCAGCCATCCTGAGCTCCCTGCGGCAGCTGAGCATCTCCACCTCCATCCTCAGCGACCCCGCCCGCGTTCCCGAGCAGGCGGCGCGGGCCGCGGCCGGAGGCGGCCCCTCCTAGCGCCTAGGGACCGGGCCGGACAGCACCGACGAGAGACGGCGACGCAACTCGGGGGCGGGAGGGAGAGAGGGAAGCTCCACCGCAGCACTTACGAAGTGCTCGCGGGACCCGGCCGCGTCCGCACCATAAAGCCTTCAGAAAGCCGCACCGCGCCGCTCCTCCATCCGACCGCGTGGGCGGGGCGGGGCCAGGTGGGGGCGGGGCGGGCCGAGGGAAGGGGTGGGGCCGCGGGTTGGCGCACGCGCGCTGGGACTCGCCGCTGAGGCGAGGCGAGGTGGCGGCGGGACGATGGAGGCGGCGGTGCTGGGCGTGGGGCTCGGGCTGCTCCTAGCGCTGCTGTTGCTGGCAGCCGCCCTGCGCCGCGCCGCCCCGCGGGGATCGCCCGCCGCGCCACCGCGGGGTGAGGGTGAGTACCGCTCCCTTTCCCCCTCCGTCTCCCGCCGAGCCCCCCGCTGAGTCCCGCTCCCCGCAGGCGCCGGGGCGAGCGGCCACGCCGCCGCCAGGCCCGAGGGCCCCCGGAGGGCGAAGCTGCCGGCGCGGGCTCGCAAGGAGAAGCCGCAGCAGCACGGCTTCGCGCACCGCCTGCTGGTCGCCGCCCTCAAGGTACCGCGCTGCCCCCGCTCCGACGGAGCCGTCCCCCGCCCTTCCCCGCCCGCCACCCCTGACCGCCGCTTCCCCGCAGGGCCACAGCGGCATCGTGAGCTGCCTGCACTTCAGCAGCAGCGGCAAGTACCTGGCGTCCTGCGCCGACGACCGCACCGTGCGCCTCTGGAGCACCCGCGACTTCACGGCGCGCGAGCACCGCTGCCTCCGGGCCAACGTGGAGCTGGACCATGCCGAGCTCGTCCGCTTCAGCCCCGACTGCAGGTGGGGCCGGGAACCTCCGCCCGCCCGGGCCCCCCTCGCGGAAGTGCCGTGGGGTCTCGGCGCCGCCGCCGATGCGGGGCGGTGCTCGGAGCATTATCACAGCGCCCGCCTTGCTGCCCCGGTGGAAGGGGTGTGCGCGGGGAGCTGCAAGGGCTGCAGGCTGGGAAGGCAGTGTGGAAAACTTTCCTTGACACTGGTGAAGCAGCTCCTGCAGAGAGAGGAAGGGATCTCGTTTTCAGGTGTTCTTTTCCATTCAGTGTTGCAGTTGAGCTAACACAGGGAGAACTCAGTGCCCTCATAAAACACAACTGATCTGTCACCTCTTCTCTAGGTGCCCCTGAATGACTGTTAACTCACCCACAGTAGCTAGGCTGACCGTGGCAACCTGCTGCTTAATGACTCAGAGTTACTGTCCTTCCACTTAGGGCGTTTGTCGTCTGGCTGGCAAATGGAGAGACCGTTCGTGTCTATAAAATGATGAAGAAGGATGATGGCAACTTCACCTTCACTGCAACTTCTGAGGACTTCCCAAAGAAGCACAAGGCTCCTGTCATTACCATAGGAGTTGCAGAAACAGGTATGGTGATGGCAAGCTGCTCACCTGCCATGGCCCTCCAGATCTACTTTGATTTCCTTTTTGATCAACAGCTGCTGGGTTGAAAATGTTAAGAGTTCTTGACTTACTTGAGGCCTGCTTGATTCTCTGTGTTTTTCTAGTTGTTATGTTTTAGCCTTTGTTTACTACTAAGTAAGTTGGAAGACATAATTTGAAGAGAGAATTTTTGTGTAAGCGCAGAATTACCTGATTTGCACAGTGTCTTATTTTAGGCTTTCAGGGAAGCTGTTGGAAAGAGATCTGGTCTCAGTAATGAGAGTACTGCTATTCTCTGGCTTAGCAGTCTTTCTTCAGCCACTCAGAAATGTCTCCAGTGAGTTCATAGATTCAGGAGCGTAGAATCTACCACGGACTTCTGGTATCTTCTAGAGCAGAGCCTGAGAAGGGTGTATGTTGATGGCAAGGGGCTTGGTGGATTCATGCTTCAGCTGTGTGACTGGACAGCTGGAAGTGGGTGGATGGATGTTCAACTCTGTAAGAGAAAAGCACATAAAATGTTAATTGCAGTCTTTGTTTGGCTGCAGGACTGAAAATTGAAACCCTGTAACAAGTAGCTTGAAGGTAAATTTGCAATTCAGTGTCTGTGCTGACATGAACAAGGGGAAAGCACTGCAAGTGGAAACAAGGAAATGCCCAAAATGCAGACACCACCAGGGACAAAAGCAGTGTGACTTCTAATCAGCTACGAGAGTCTGTAATCCCTGACTTGAAAGCTAGAGATAAATCTTCTGGCTAAAACACAACTTGATCAAATCTGCTGCGTTACCTGAGCGTAGTACTGAGCTCTGCAAGTAAGATCTGAAAGATGCTGGGTGAGAAGCCCAGGGGGTCTCTGGGTTGCCAGCTGTGAGCTGCTGAGTCCTTCCTAACACTAATGCATACCCAGGAGGTTAGTCTGCTGGCACGGCATTTTATTCTGTGCCAGGAGATAAGCGCTTATGTTTTGGTGCTGCTTTTGGTTTTCTTTGCAGCTCTGATGCAGAGACAGGTTGCTCTGCTTAGGGACTGCCACAGGCCTTTGGTGACTGGCAGCTTTAGGCCTAGGAGCTCTCCTGATCACTGCCGTTTATTGTTTTTTTTTTTCCTCCCCCAGGAAAGTTCATCATGACAGCTTCCAGCGACACTACTATCTTGATCTGGAACCTGAAAGGTGAAGTCCTTGCCAGCATTAACACTAACCAGATGAACAATGCCTATGCCGCTGTGTCACCCTGTGGGAGGTGAGAAACGTGTAGGTATTCAGGCTGTTCCTGCTGAGGAGTGGGAAGCAACAAAAATAACCAGGAACCACTCTCCTTTCTCAGAGGACATCATCAGTTTGGAAAATCTGCAGTTTGCTGTTACTGTAATGCAATTTTCTGAGGGTTCCACATTCTTCTAATGATTCCTGCTCCCAAGAGCAGTCTCTCTGGAAGCGCTGACTCCCACCTGCAGCCTCAGACACAGGGTGGTTTGTCAGAGTGCCTTAGTACTGCTTGTTCCTGTTTACCACCTCCTGAAGCGCTGAGGAGAGCAAATGGCATTGGCTGGGGTGGCAGAGCTGGGCCAGTGCAAACAGCTGGTGCAAAGCAAGTAACATTCCTAGCATTTGTTTTTAACTTTTTAAATGTTAATTACAAAATCAGAATTTTTATAACCAAGAGGTTACTTATCAGGAAAAATCTAGTTCTTGGCTCTGTCTCAAACCTGTTGCTGCAGCAAGACAGCTGCTATGCACTGGTCGCAGTGACTCTGTGGGTCGGAGCACTTAGTTTCTTAATCTTTGCTGAGGAGTTTCTGTTAAGGCTGTTAAGTTGTGGAGTTGCCTTGTCCCCCTGGTGGTCTTCCTTAGCATTCCCTTTACCAGTCTGGTTTCAGTGAAAAGTAAAAACTATTTTCCAGCAGACCAAAGCAAAGATTTGAATGTAGGTGTAAAGTTAGGACTGATTTACAGAGCCTTTTCTCTGCAGCCCTTCAGAGGCCAGAGGAGAGCGCTGCAGTGCTGTGGCTGTAGTGCTGGCCCAGCCACAGTGGTGCTTTGAAACAGCCCGTCTCTCTGTTTTATTCAGGTTTGTGGCATCATGTGGCTTCACTCCTGATGTAAAGGTGTGGGAAGTATGTTTTGGCAAGAGCGGACACTTCCAGGAAGTGACCAGGGCTTTTGAGCTGAAAGGTCACACTGCTGGCGTATATTGCTTCTCCTTCTCTAATGACTCAAGGCGGTAAGTGTGTCACAGCCTGAAAGAGTACCCTAGGGACACTGTGCTCACCCCTTCCAATGTGCCTGAATTGCCCATCCATACTCAAACCTGTGCACCCATCCTTGCCCTGGGTGTATCCCTGGGTGCCCAGGGACTGCCTTGGTCCATCCTCATCCTCCCCATGGATTTCCTCCTGGGAGCATCCTCCTTGCTCTGGGAGGAGGATGACAGTCCTACCTGTATATGCGGATACAGGCTCACGTTTTCCAAAATAGCTCTCTGTCCACAAAGCAGAGGATTTCTTCTTTGTAGATGTGGAAGGGGAACAAGTGTGATCCACCTTCCTCGCAGTCACATATGGTTTATGCCCTGCCTGTAGGATGGCAACTGTTTCCAAGGATGGCACTTGGAAGTTCTGGGACACAGATGTGGAATATAAGAAGCAACAAGACCCATACCTGCTGCTGACAGGGAAGTGCGAGGTGGCAGAGCCATGCCGCATTGCCCTGTCCCCTGACGCTCACGTTGTGGCCATCTCCTGTGGCACAAGCATCGTTATGTACAACACACGAAGAGGGGAGGAAGAAGAGCGCTTTGTTGGCGTTCATGGACAGCACATAGCAGACTTGGCTTTTGACACTACAGGCCGCTACCTGGTGTCCTGTGGGGACCGGGCCATCCGTGTGTTCCACAACACCCCTGGCTACCGTGCCGTGGTGGAGGAAATGGAGACCATGCTGAGAAAAACCACCACAAAAGCCACCCGGGAGCGGCTGGAGCAGCAGATCGCCAGCGCCAAGAAAGCGCTGGCAGCAATCTATGGCAAGAAGCAGTAGTGTTGTGCCACAGCGCACGCCCCAGTTTCCTGCAGGAGCAGCGCATGGGACTTGACTTTTGATAAAACAATGAACAGCTTGTAATAAAAGAACGCTTCAGGGCTTTCGCTGCCTGCTTTCTACCCGTAGCAGTGCGGAGGGCACACGGTCCTGTGGGGGGTGGGGGGAGGAGCCGGCACAGGGCTTCTGAACGGACCGAGCTTTCAAGGGTCCTTGGTGGCAGTGAGGGTATCAGCGTGGAGCTGCGAACCGACAGGGTGGGGTGTGACCGCGGCTCGTCACCCGGCTGTGCTGTGGGGCTCCGGCGACGACTTGAGAGCACGGGACAGCTGTGCACGCAGCCGTGCCCCCGCCCCGCACAAGATGGCGGCCGCTGGCCCCACCTTCGCGCCTCCTCCTCGCGCGCCGCGGGCGGGACGTGCCGCGCAGGCGCAGTACACTCTACGCGCAGCTGTCGCCCCTCCCGCCGGGCGTGGCGTGGCGTGCGCCGTGACGCAGCGCGCAGCGTGTGGGCGGGGCGCGCGCATGCGCAGGGAACGGCGGCGGGTGCTGCGGAGCCGGGGCTGCCGGGGCTGCGGGCGCCATGTCGGGCCGCTCGGTGCGCGCCGAGACCCGCAGCCGCGCCAAGGATGACATCAAAAAAGTGATGGCGGCCATCGAGCGCGTCCGCAGATGGTGAGAGGCGGGGCGCGGGGGGGTGGGGCCTGTCGGCCCGCAGCCAATCACCTCACCACCCGACTGCCGGTGGAAGCACTCCGGGAGCGGGTGCCCAATCAGAGCGCTGCGTGCGGCGGAGGGCGGTGCTAGGAGCGCGGCGGCCAATCGGCTCGCGAGTGTGGGAGGGAAGCGGAAGAATGGGTGACGGACAGGCGGGTGGGCCAATCGCAAGGAGGGGCGGTGAGCCGAGCGGCGGGGTGGGGCCGCGGCGTGGACGGACGTTTCCCTGGGCTTATCAGAGCCGCGGGTGCTATGGGCGGGGCCTGTCGCTGCTGTGCCGATCGCGGTGTGAGGCTGTGTCCTGCAGGGAGAAGAAGTGGGTGACGGTGGGCGACACCTCGCTGCGGATCTTCAAGTGGGTGCCGGTGGCCGACAGCAAGGAGGTAGGTGCCGTGCCGAACTCACGCGGCTGCGCTCCGCGGCTGCTGCTGGAGAGCTGGGTCCCACCTGCCCCTAATGTCTCCTGTCTGTTTTCCTTCCTTTCCTCAAGAAAGAGAAATCCAAATCGAGCGGTGGTGTTGCACGGGAGCCCAATGGTTTCCCCGCTGACACGGCTGCCAACTCCTCGCTGCTCCTCGAGTTCCAAGGTGAGTGCGGCCCTTCTGGCCCCCGTGTGCTCTGTGCCTTCAGCGCAGAGCCGTGCCCGTCCCCTGCTCTGCTCTGGGCTCTGCCTGCAGGACGCTAACTAGCATGGCACTGGAGTGGTGGGAGGGCCCCATGCCCCTGCAGCACTGCAGGCAGGCTGAGAGCAGAGAGGGCTGTTGTGAGCACAGCCCTGCGCCCGCCTTGCTGCCACTGTGCTTCAGGGATGGGGTGGGCCTGTTCCCACCTCCCTCCGCCACCCGTGTGCCCTGCACAGCTTGGTGGGGTGCACAGAGGTGCAAGGCGCACTCCTCTGACTTTCTTAGGCTCTGTCTCTGTGAGCCCAGTACACTGCAGCCAGCCATGAGCAGTGTCTGGCGGAGTTGATCAGCACATCGAACGGTCGCTGGAGCAGAACATAGATACGCTTGTCCCCCAGCCTCCCTCTGCAGCCCTCAGTGTGGCTGAGGAACATCATGCTATGCGTTAGCAGTTCCAGTAGATGTAGTGAGTAGGCTGACATTGCAGATGTGCAGTTTGGCCCTCGCTTTACCAGGAAAACCAGGGCTGCCTTTTCTTCTGGGGTGAGAGTTGAGTGTTGCTCTGGTGTTAGATTGCTACCTTGCAAACAGAAGAGGCACAAAGCTCTGGTGCAGAAGCAAGAGGCCTTATCCTTTTGAATGTCCGTCCACTGGGGAGAGTCTGCAGGGGCCTTACATGAGCTGCAGACATGAGGTCTGTCAGTGCAGAGCTTTGTGTTGCCCCTGCACATTGTGTTCATTTTTCTGAATATCTTGAGGTCACTTCTCCTCTGCTCAGCCTCTCCAGATCCCCAGGCAGAATCGCACACTGTCCTGTGAGCCAACTATATCTTAATGGGGAGGGCTGCATTAGGAAGCTCTTACTGACGATCAGTGACTTTGTGAATCCTCTGTACCCTAAATACTGTGCTCTTTTTTCTCCATGAGATCCTGGCTCTCAGTGCTGCCCTTGGCTGCTTGTGCTGCTGGGTCAGGGTACTCTTCTTCACTAGGTGCTGTTTCTGCAGATGAGAACAGCAACCAGAGCTCCCTGTCAGATGTCTACCAACTCAAGGTGGACAGCAGCCCCAACTCCAGCCCCAGTCCCCAGCAGAGTGAGTCCATGAGTCCTGCCCACACATCTGACTTCCGCACGGATGACTCGCAGCCACCCACACTGGGGCAGGAGACTTTGGAAGGTGAGCTCTGGGACGCCTGGGCATGGCTGCTTGGCTGGGAAGAGGGGAGGTGTCCAGCTGGAGCAAGTAGCCCAGGGACAGTGCTACTGGGGCCAGGACCAAGCTGCCTCCTATATGCTGCTTGTGGGGCAGATGGCTGAGACACCTCTGCCTGAGGGCTCAGCAGGCTGGGTGCCACTGTAACCTTCTGTTCCATCCAGAGCCCTCCCTGCCTTCCTCGGAAGTTGCTGACGAGCCTCCCACTCTTACAAAAGAAGAGCCAGTCCCCCTTGAGACTCAGGTAAGGGAAGGAGAATAGAAACCATATCTAAATGCACATTCACCCATCTTAGTTCTCTCCCCAGGGCACCTTTCTTTGATTTCTCATTGTAGCAGAAACATCAGAAAGTCCCGTATTGCCCCCAAGAGCTCCCCAGACCTCCTTGCTTCCCAAAGGGTATTGTAGTTCAGTTCAGGTTTTTGGGCATACACTGTGTGCAGAAAATACGTGGAGGTGGAGTCAAAAATAGGTTATAGGTGACTCCAGGGCTGGGGTGGATTCTCTCTCCTGATGCCCAGGGGCTCATTTAGCAGTCTGACTCACAGAGGAGAGCCCAGGCTGTCTCCACAGGGTGAGACGCAGCCTTGTCCAGCAGCTCCACATGGCCTTGTGGGCACGCTGAGCACCTGTCACTGCTGGTGACCTCTGGCTCTTGCAGGTAACTGAAGAGGAGGAGGACTCTGGCGCACCACCTCTGAAGAGATTTTGTGCCGATCAGAACTCTGTGTGCCACACAGCCTCGGAGAGCTAGCCTGCCTGTCCCCTGGGAGAGCCTTCGCCAGACCCTCGCAGAGCTGCCTGCCCTTCCCTGGGGAACGGGGTGCTTCCCCTGGCCTGCCCTTCCCGAGGGACAGGGCACTCCTGCTGCCTTGCCATCCAGCCTGTCCTGCCCTCAGAGACAGGAGCCTCCCACCAGCCCCTGCAGAGGCAGCCTGCAAGCAATTTCCCCAGCTGGATGGGGCTGCCACCAGTACCTGCAGATTTGCCTCTATTTATTGGCTCCCACTCTCCCTGCTGACCTGTGCTATAGTGGCGTGGGGTCTCTGGTGTGTGGTCTGCATGCACAGGGGGAGGGATCCTTGGGGCGCCCTGCTTTCCATCACCCCTAATGCACTGGCAGATGCTGTTTGCCTGCTTCTGGATCCACTGTCCACCCTGTCCCGCGTGCTGGGAACAGAAGAGCCATGTCCCACCTGCAGAAAGTGATTTGTCTGCTCCCTTGTGACCATAGTCTGGGGTGTTCCTGCCTTAGGTGCGAGGGGCAGAGGAGGGAGGGGGGGGGAGTGCCCTGAGAATGGAGACAACAGCCCTCCGTGCCGCTGGGACACCGTGCAATAAGCTGCTACTAAGCCATGAGTACTGGAAGAGAGAGGAGCGCTGCCACTTTGGAGGGCAGGTACTGAACACATCTGCCCTGCCTGCTGCTTCTCTGCCTCCAGGCCCTCGCAGAGCCCTGCTGCCCTTGCAGGATGGGCAGGGGTTGGCATGCAGTGGGGCTGGGAGGGAGCGGGGCTGCTGGCACTGCTGTGTCCAGGCTGGGCCTGTGCCCTGCTCCCCTCCTGCCTGCCTCGCGCCCCAGGTATGCCCCGTCCCCTCTGGGCAGGACACAGGAGGGTGCAGGAACCCCCAGACAGCACTCCTGTGCCCCCATCCCCACGCTCCCTGCACCAGCACCCCGCTGGG
>NC_034426.1:98277-121494 GCF_002078875.1 Numida meleagris
CCCCCGCCACCACTGCATGTCCCGCCGTCTGTGATCAAGCCTGGCGAAGCTGAAGGCGCGGCCGCGCGTGGAAGTGGAAAGATATTTTAGCACTGAATAGAATATTTTTAAAATTAAACTATTTGAAATACAGCACTCAGTGACTGCAGGGCGCCGGGGGCAACAGGCACTGGGGTAGGAGCTTCGGAGCAGGCGGTGGGCAGCGCCTGGCTGAGCCAAGGTGGAGCTCCCAGCCTGAGCTCAGTGCCAGCGCCATGGGGCTGTCCCCAGCTGGGCCTGGTGCTCCCCAGCATGGGGTGGGCTGGGGTAGTGGCGCCTTGCCTTGCACAGATCCGGTGCTGTTCCTGTGATGGGCTGGTTGGGCTTGGTATGGAGGCTGTAGGGCCTCACCATGGGCAGCTGGGCTCCTCCAGGCCATGTCCCCGTGAGCTGCGCTTAAATCTGGCAGTGTCACACACAGCCACGGTCCTGTAGCAAAACATGTGGCGTTTGTGTTAAACATGATAAGAGAGAAGTCCAACATTACTCCGTAGCTACGGCTGTGCCTGACCGTCCTGAAAAGCCAGTAGAAGCTGCTGCTCTGGTCACGCAGAGCAGCCCCGCGTGCAGCCGAGATGTCAGGGCTGCGTTCTGCTCACAGCTTTGAGATGGCGGGCACGCACGCTGGGGGAACCGTCCAGCCCCGAAGAGCTGTGCAGGGGGAGCTGCCGCATGCGCCCCTGCCTTTCTGCACACCCCAGGCCCTGCGTTTCCCACCTCAGCCTTACCTTATGCGAGAGAGCCCAATCAATTAGGTTAATTAACACAACACGTCCGTGGCTATCTTTGCGGTTGTCTTTGATTTGTCCTTGTGCATTGCAAAGAATGATTCTTATTTTCCAGTTTATTAAATCGAGTGTGTAAATCTAAGCTGAAGGTGTGCGGCTCCCTCTGTGTAACTGTCACATGGGTTTAATCACTTCTCCTTTCAGGCTCGGTATAGACAGATGGGGCAGCAGCCGTGGGTTAATCTGAAAACAGCTGTCCTGATGTAGTTACAAGTACTGGGAAAATTGTTTGAGGAGAGGAATGTAGAAGGGATGCTGCTTCAGACCGACATCCCGAGCTCCTGTGGCCAAGCAGAGCAGCTGCCAGGCTGCATAGTGCTATGAGAGTCGCATCATTCTGCTGTGTTGTTTTCCATGACATCTCCAAATCCTGGACTGTGACAGGTGACTGAGCAGCCCATGACGACTGCAGACCCAGATAACATTTGGGGGAAGCCCATAATTATTTCAGTGCCAATTTAATTTCTGCCTTGGTTTGTAAATCTTCAGGAGTGACCAACTCCTGTTCTGTGTTCTCAGCAGATCGAGAAAAGGGGCTTTTCTCCCTGGCACAGCCACAGGCACCACTGGTCACTGTGTAGTAAAGGGCCTCCAACCTCTCATCATGGCTTGGAGCTCTCCAAGTGGGCTCAGAAGGATGTTTTGAAGCAAAACCAACTGAAAGAAGACTTCCTAGGAGCCCACATTCCTCTAAAGTCAACAGATTCAAAACTGCCCAGGAGCTTCCATTCCTTTTAATGAGAATTGCAAAATACTTTTGAAGCTGGCTTTGTTTAGATGCAACATTTCTTCTCCTTTTCCATGTGCTTAAGTGCTAATAATATCTGTAATGATGTCAGCAACACTGCAGTACCTACTGAAACCTCTTCAGAGAGCAGCAAGAGATCATCTCTTCAGAGATCAGCCTGAGGTTGAGAAAAGCCCTTTGAGTTCTGTAGGCTAGCATGCATGGTGTTCAGTGAGTGGCTGGTTGCAAGCTGCTTCCCCTTTCTGAGGCTTTCATGTATTTCAGGTGTCAACTAGAACTCACTCTGCATACTTAGTGTGGCTCTGTGCTTGTAAAAAGATATGGAAGGAGAGGGAGTGCAAGGCTTTGCATTTCAAAACCATGTTGTCCTGCTAAATTTTAAAACTCTTCCCTTTCAAAAGCTGTGCCCTACATTTTCTTCACTCTACAGCAACACCCCACAGCAAAAATTAATCCTAACCCTGAAGTCTAAACCTAATCCCTGGCCCTAATCATAACCCCTAACCCTAACCTCTAAACCTAACCCCCTAATTACCCTAACATCTAATCCTAAACCCTAATCTGTAAACATAACCATAACTCCCACTCCTAACGTCTAATCCTACCCCTAGCCCATAACCCAAACAATAACCTTAATCCCTGAAACTAACAAAACCCTAATCCCTAACCCTAACTCTATCTGTAACCTGAAACCCTAACCCCCAACACATAACTCTAACCCTAACCTTAAACTTAACCTCTAACCCTAATCTTTAACCCCAGCCCTAATCTCTAACCCTAACCCCTAGCCCTAACTCCTAACCCTAGCCCTAAACTCTAACCCTAACCTCCTAATCTCTAGCCCTAACCATAATCCTAAAATTAACCCCTAATCCTAACGCTAAATCAAATGCCTAAATCTACTCCAAGTCTAAACCTAACCACATAACCACTATCTCTAACACATAACCCTAACCCAAAACCTAACCTAACCCCTAACCCAGAACTAAACCATAACCCTAATCCTTAGCCCTAACCCTAAACCTAACCTAACAATAAACCTCAGCCAAACCCTAATCCTAACACCTAAACCTAGCGCTAAACTCTAAACCTAATCCCCTAACGCTAAACTCTAACTCTAAACCCTAAACCTAATGCAAAAACCTAACTGTAACCCTAACACTAACTCTTACCATAACACAAAATCCTAACATTAACCCTAACCATAACATCTAACCCTAAACCCTAGCCCTAGTGGTAATGTCAGCTCTTACCCCAACCCATAATTTTAACCCCAACCCTAAGACTAACCCCCCAACCATAAGCACTAACCCTAACTATAACAATAACTCAAACTTCTAAGCCTAACCCTAAACCTATTAAGCGTAAACCTAAACCCTAGCCCTGAACCTAATCATAACCCTAACCCTAAAAACCACAACCCTAAAGATAAACTTAACCTGTAACCCCTAAACCTAACCCCAACTCCTAACCCCTTATACCAACCATAACTCAAACTCATAAACCCAAACCCCTAACCCTAAACCCAGCCCCTAAACCTAACCCCAACCACTAACCCTAATCCAAAACCTAACCCTAGCCCTAATAACCCTAACCCTAATAACCCAAACTGTTAACCCAAACCCTAACAGTAACCATAACCTTAGCCCTAAGACTAACCCCAACACCTAAACCTAACCCTAAATCAAACAAAAAATCCTAACCCCTAACCCAAACCACTAACCCTAACACCTCTAACCCCTAACACTACTCCTAATAACCCTAACCCTAATAACCTTAACCCTAACCCTAATCCCTAATTCTTACCCTAATCACTAATCCGTAACACTAATCACTAACCCCTAACACTAACCCTAATCACTAACCCCTAACAATAACCCTAACCACTAACCCCTAACCCTAGACCTAATAACCCTAAACCTAAACCAAAATCTAACCTCTAACTCTAACCCTAACCCCTATCCCTCATGCTTAACCCTAACCCTTACCCAAACCCTAATCCCTAGCCCCTAATCCTAACCATAACCCAAATAGCCCTAGCCCTAACCCTTACCCCAACCTTAAATACCCTAACCTTAATCACTAACCCTTACCCCTAACCCTAATCCTTAACCCTAAACTTAACCCCTAACCCAAGAACCAACCTTTCAAGAAGTTTATGCGGCAAGCAGTAATGTGCTGACTTGAATGAGATCTGCGTTAACCGAGTACCGCATGTTACAGGATGCATTGCCATCCCAGCATTCATCTGTCACGAGAATCAAGAGAAGTGCCGGGACCCAGCGCCGCTGTACCATAGCCCGGCGCTGCAGGGGCACCTCACTGCGATCTGCCTTCCGGGAGAGGAGGTGGGTGGCCAAAATCACAAACCACCACTTCTATGCACTCATACACCTGGAAGAAATGTAGTGCCCTTATTTTTTTCTTGCTTTTTAAAGACCAGCCAGGTTTGGAAATAGCTCCGTTCAGCACAGAGCTTTAAGGAAGCATGTCAAAATGTGTGTTTCCCTTTTCTTTTTTCATTCCACCCTTTGTCCATTCTGCTTGAGCTCTGCTGATGGTACAGCTGCTTGCCAAATACGTAGCTTGGCTGACACAGACACAAAATAGCCATCTCAAGGAAGGAGTGAATGCTGAAAACAGAAGGGATTGGAATGAAAATCTGCCCCAGACACGGCATTTGCTGAGCACAGCGTGGACCCCATGCTCGTTTCCCACAAATGGAACACATTGTATTTGATGAAGCTCAGAAGTTTTGTCCTGAAGAAAACCAGCGCTGATGTGCCTGGGAGATGGCTGGGAATCACAGCGGTGTTGTCTGGATCCTCCTGCACTTCTCATGGTCCACTCAGCACGTGGCTGTGGTCACATATTTTCAGAACTCGGGAAGAGCTGAGCGGAGTGGTCCATAATGTGGAACAAATGTTCAGTGCACCTTTACTCCAGCAGAGATCATGCTCCAGAAACACAAAGCAGATACGCCCAATGAAGTTCTGGAAGGGTCACTGAAAGAGGTTAGATGTGCCCACTCGTTGCCAGGTGACTACGTAATTAAAATACATGGGAACATCTGAAACGAAGGAGTATGTGACCAAGCAGAGCAGCAGTGGCATTGGAAACACATTGATATCCCATGCCAATATCCCGCAGAGGATTTAAGCATTCCAATACAATCAGTTTGCCAGGCAGACCACAACCTTTTCCCTTCACTGCCATGTAGAGGCAGTGCTCTAGCTGGGTTAGGCGTGCATTCACATTGCCTTTCAGTTAAATACACTTTGCAGTTCCTGCTAGGGAGGCATACCATTTTCTAACAGCATGTTTTTCTGCAAGAAATCTCAAGGGAGCTGTACCCTCCAGGGTCACTTCCAGTAAGTTAAATGACTCCCTCGTTTGCACAGGCTGCTCCTGGTCTGTTTTCCTCATCTTGCTTAACTGGTTGGACTAGAGACAAAAGTCCCTTTTCCCATTCAGAACATCATTGTTCTGTTCCTTTAAAGATAGCTAAGTTAGAAAAGAAGAGACACTGCTGCCACTGCTTCCCCACCTTTTTAAGGGAAGTTCCTTTAATTAGAGTGTTATTTTTATATTAGGGCAATTTTTCATCTTCTGGGAGCTGAACTGTTTGCAGAAGTTTAGCGTGTGTAGCATCAGCAATTGTGGGTGACGGAGATGTCTTGTTTTTTTTCTGAATCAGCTATAATCTCAGAAATCCCACCCTGTGCTGCAGCAAAACTTGGGTATTGTGGCGCTTCTTTTTTCCTTTTTTTTTTTTTTTTTTTGCACTGAAGGAGTGTAGGGGCTGTGCGAAATACATTGCAGTACAGCCTCCCTGTTTCTGCAGGGGTTGGGATCAGAGAACCGAAGGCCCAGGTGCCCAGGACATCTGCTTAAAACACCAAAAACAAAAATATTTTTCATAACAGTTTGTAACTGCAGAGCGAGTGGCTGACATACATTTCTACTGTGGGAGCAAGAAGTTGGTCTGGGCAGTTTGGCACATGACATTTTGCTCCATTTCCATTGGTAACCACAATTTTTGCTGCCAGAGCTCAACCTACCTGTGCTTACATTAAAATGTGTGTTCTGAAATGTAACTAAAAAACTTTGCCATTTGTCCTTGAGGACCAATTGCAATTAATACATATATGGGCCGCTCTTATTCACGTATTGATAAGCTTCTGCTGGGACAGGCAGCCCAGCGCTTTCCGAGTCCCGCGCTCCTTGTCCTCCCTCAGGCCCTGAGGCTCTTCCCAGGGTAGGGGTGTTATCTCACTGCTCAATGCTACAGCTAAGATATTGCCAGGATAAAGATATTGCCAATCCATAAAATATGGCTCTGGGAACACCCAGAGCTAAACGCTTTTTTTCCATGATCCATTTCTCAATTTTCAGAGATTTGTTTGTAGGTTTTTAGATCGATTTTCCTTTGCTTTAGTTGCTGTTCCCGGTTCCTGCTTATCTCTGTTCTCTCCTGCCTGACATGTAACTTCCAAACTTGGCACTTTGCAGATAAATCTTATCTCTCTATTCATCATTTTATGGCCCCTGATTACCTCTGTGCTCTGTAAAGGTGCTCTGCAAAAGCTCTCAGCTATAACAATGGCACGAGCCCATTCAGATGAGAAATCGGGAGTGCGGTTCTCCCCATGCTTCCACAACCTTCCTGCCATCCTGCCAACCACGCCAAGCTGTCGTGATGAAAACCACACTTCACTCATAAGAGAGAAGCAGCAATCTACTCACGGATTGAATGCGGCGATTTAACAAGGCTTGATTAAAAATAAGGCAGTGAGGCAAGGAGATCTGAGGCAGCTGGGTGCGCGTGGTTACGTGCTGCAGGTAGGGTAGGGCTGAACACAGACCCAGGAGCCCCTCCTGCTGGGTCGTGGCACTCAGAGCCGACCCCCTTGCTTCCTGCACCCCTTGAACCACGGAGGCAAGGAGCCGAGGGCGTGCGCACCCACTGCTGGTCCCTGCCTCGGTCAGTGGTTTCTGTCTGAGGGATTGTATGTGCGCAGTCGATCTAAGACATAATCTTAGCAAAGATAACACATCTTAACAAACTGTTACGTGCTTGCCAAGGGTTGCATTGGCAAGGCGTCTCTTGACATCTCTTGATGTCACTATTTATGGGGTAAGACGGTGGACTCGGTCACGCTTTTGGCACGTGCTCAGTCGGCCCCGAGCCCTGAAACCAGTTGTCAGCGATCAGCTCTTCCTATAGCCAGCTCGGGGCGGGTTTGTGGTCGTTATCTGTGTCCCGTGGCCGGGACTGTAAGCAGCGCCGTGCTCGCTGCTCGGGGGAGGCGGTGCGCAGACCAAGGGAGGTGGCGGAGCGCTGTGCGGGAGCACGCGGTGTCGGCGCCTCGCACATCCCGGACTGCGTGCTCCCCCAAGGCGGCACTGCGCGTCCCCGCGCGGAGCTGCCCAACCCCCCCAACGCGCGCTGCTCGGTCTGCCCGGAGCCTGCGTTGGACCCGCTCGAGCTTAGAAAACGCAGCGAGTCCCGCAGCGTTCCCCGTCCTAACCGGGATCACTGGAATTAACGGGCCGCTGCGATGCAGCATGTCGGCAGCGCAGCTCTCCGTGCCGGACCGAACGCGCCCGCAGCCGCGGAGGCGGCGCGGAAGTTTCGCTGTGACTCGCACGGCGGTGTCAGCCCCCGTGCACGGCGCGGCGCGGGACCCGGCCGCCAGGGGGCGCTGCTGCGGCCCCGCGTGCCCGGCGACGGAATGGCGGAGCCGCTGTGGAGCGCGGAGGCGGGCGGTGGAGTGTACCGCTCGCGGGACCCCGTGCGCAACCTGCGGCTGCGGTGAGCGCCCGGCCCGCCCGACCCCGGCCCCGGCCCCGGCCCCGGCCCCGGCGCCGCGCTCCCTCTCACGACCCCTCTCTCCTTCCCCTCAGGGTCCGCATCCAGCGGGTGACGGCCGCCGGGCCCCTCCCTCCGCAGGCCGCGCCGGCCCCGAGCGGCGGCCCCGAGCTGCTGGGGCTGTCCGCCCGTGCCGCGCACGGAGCTGCCGGGCGGCCCCCGGCCGAGGAGGAGCGGGCCGAGGTGGCCTGGCAGCAGAAGCTCTTCAGTCAGGTGGGTGCCCGCACCGGGCCCCGCCGCCGGACGGGATGGGCGCTCCGCACCGCCCGGCGCCGCTGTGCCCCCCCTGTTACCGCGGGGCCGGTCCGGCTGCCCCGGGCAGGCAGCGCCGGGCGGTGCCGCCTCCCGCAGCCGCTGTTCCCCAGGCTGTGCGGCCTCCGTCCCTCGGGCGCTCTCACGGCCTTTTCCAGTCCCCTCGCCGGCTTCGTTGCTTTTCTCTGAACGCGTATCCAAAACCGAATTCGGTATTCGAGGTGCGGCCTTGCCAACGCCCCGTACAAGGAGCGATCCCTTTGCTGGGCTTGGTGATGTTGAATGTCTTCCCCGTGGCCCTGACGATCTCCATATTGCGGACGCGAGCCATGATACCGCTGGCCCTCTCGGCGGCCTGGGCACGCAGCTCATGCGTTCAGCGCCTGTCCTCCAGCGCCCCGGGTCCTTTTCAGCAGGAAAGTTCCAAGCTGCTCTTTCCTGAGCTGGTATTGCTGTGTTGTATTGTGGGAACCCAAGTGCAGCACTTCAGTGTCTTTGCAAATCTCAGCTGAAGAACTTTTGTGGCTCTGACTGCATTGATGAAATCCAGCTTTTTCACTCTCCCTGTGATGCCTGCAGTTTGAGGTGGATCTGTACCAAAATGAATCAGCCTGCCAGACTCCCCTGGACCGGCAGTACCATGAAGAGATCCTGAAGCTGGAGAAGGCTGGAGGTCGGAAGAACCGTCGCATCTTCACCTACACTGACCATGACCGATTCACCAACCTAGAGGAGGTAACAGCTCATAGTTTTGCATAATCTGTACAGCAGCGTCTGTCAGCAGCACCAGGCCCACCGCAAGGGTTTGTCAGTTTGTGATTGTGGTGAAGCGTGCCAGATATCCCAGGAGCAGGAGAATGTACTGCTTCTGCAAGGCAGCTTTACCTGGTGTTCCAGACCCAGGATGAGGTCTTCTTGGTCAAGGGACATCTTGGAGGCACTTGGTTTTTCAGAGTTACGTTGTTAGAAAAGTTCACAACGGGCTCATTGCTGACCAAAGTGAGAATTCTGGACTGAGAATATAGAGGTACAGGGCATAAGACTCAGTTGGAACTGAGCACCTTGAGCAGACTTGCTTACAAGTTTTCTGTGTTTTCAAATACATAGTTACACGTGTTTATCTTATCTCTAACTGGCACACGTGTATGTGAAGCACAGCATGGTGTTTTCTAGCAGTCGTGATTCTTTGTGCTATCTTGATGGCTCAGGGGTAGTAGACTCGTTTGTCCTGTTTGCTGTTCAGTCTCACTGGCAAGAAGTTGGGCAGCATGAGCCTACCGGGAAAGCTGGGGACATTTGGGTGATTTGTTTCATAATATTGCTGAGTGAAACTTAACAAAGCAGCTTCTGATATATTACTCCAGTGATTCTTGGAGTCAGCCTTTTAATGCTTATGATGCCAGACATTGGAGAGCGCAGGGTTTCATGGATATGTCAGAAGGGCTAGGGTTCTGTGATCTTGTTTGTCTGCAAGTCTGCTTTGTTCATCTAAGTAGCAGAGTACCACGGTCCTTATCCCAAGGGTTGGGCTATCTTTCTGGTCGTTGTGATGAGCAAGTGCCTTTTAGTTCGCGTGCTGTATGAACTAGCAAAATCTGGTAAGATTCCACTGATTAACATAAAATGCAAACTAATATATGTATATATGCACATACCAACAAAGTTAACAGATTTTCCTGTTACAAAGACTATTTGGCTAAAATAGTTAGGGAGGGAAAGATCACTACTGTATGTAACCTGCTGGGTGGAGCTCAGCTGTGCTTTTCCACAAGAGCAGTGAAGGAAATCTGCAGTCTTTAAGCAGCTTTTCCTTGCACTTGCATGTATAAATACTTATTCTGTCTTCCTGGGGCAGAGTTGCATTTGAGAAAAAAGTCCTGTTGTACTTAAGCTGGTTCTATTCTGTTTCTCGCTTCCAGCACTGCCAGAAAGTAACTGATGAAAACTGTGAGATGCCATCATATCTGGCAGAGAGGATGGCCAATGTGAGGAGGAGAAGACAAGACCGTAAGCCGCTGTGAGTTCAAACAGAGGCTCAGAACTTGCTGGTGCGGGTTTTCTGGTGTCCCTGCTGCAGAGCAGCCTGGTCTGTGGAATCTGGTGGCTTGAGCTGTGCTGGACTCAGAATCTGGCAGTTTGACTCTTCATTGTGAAGGGCTCAGTGCTGGCTGTGCCAGGCTGCTGGGGTGAGTTCTGTTGACTGTGAGTTATGCTGTTCTGTTATTGACAGAGAAGCGAGTTCTCTCAAGTCAAAAATCATCACCTGGGAGCCCTCGGAAGAATTTATAAAGAACAGTCATGTGATTAACACTCCTGTTCAGACTATGTACATCATGGGGGACTTGGGACCTTATGGGAAGTAAGTAAAATCCTGAAGTGATCCTAATTTCCTAGAAGCAAACCCATCTCCTTACTTAAATTTCCTACTTCTCTCTTTAGTAGAGGGAATTCCAAGAGTAACTGCAGCTACTCTTTCTCTCTGCTTCTTAACTCATTGGGAGGTACTGAATGTGTCCCTCCAAAAGGCTTTTTAAACTAATGTGGGGAAGTATGGGTGTGTTTATTCCCTTCTGTACCTCTGTGTGTCTTCACCAGCTCTGCTGTTCCAGAGCAAGGGAGTGTGCACTCTACTTAGACTTCCTTTGTGTTTCTTGATGTCTTCCATTAGGCTTGGTCAGAGGGAATACGAACATGTTCTTTGTACAATCAAGGTGGATGGCAATGGGGTGATCACAGTGAAGCCTGACTTTACTGGCACCAAAGGAGCCTACTGGTGAGCAGGGCAGGGCTGGTACTAATCATGGGGCTTGTATGGAGGGCTGAAATTGCTGCCTCTTGGTCGCCCTTTGGGCAGTGGATCAGCCTTTAAATTGAGGGATGTTATTAAGATTTATTTCTGAGGTTTCTAAGGCTGGACCGTTTGATTCTTGTGCTTGGTGTCACGGTGCGTGTGATGTGTTGGGCTCTGGAGCCAGGCCCTAGGGATACAGGTTGTGTGTGCACTGGACAAAAGCGAGTCTCTCTTTTTGAGTCATTGATGCTGGCAGGCACTTAGGAATGAGGAGAGGGCTGTTAGTGCCCTTGTGTTACCACACAGGCCATGCTGGGGGGTTTCTGCGTCAGGATGGCACAGCTGATGTTGCTGCCTGGGCCTGTTTCTTGTGTAATGCAGGAGTTTTTCCCTGTGTGTTTTGGGTTCTGCAGGATTGAGCTGGGTGGACAGAAGCGAGAGCTGTGGAAATACACCATTGAGAATGCATCTGTGCAAGTGCAGCCAGAGGAGGAGGAGCGTGAGCAGCGTGTGTTCAAAGATGTAAGAACTGGTCTGCTGATTGTATTAACCAGTCCTTATTTGACAGAGGGATCTCAGACTCTCACATAAGATATAATTGTTAGTGCTGTTGACACCAAAAACTGGCAAAATGAATGTCACTGGCAGTGAGTTTCATCATGCCTGACGATTTAAGAACTCCAATAAATATTCCCCCATTGCTTCATTCCTTACTCTAGGTAGATGGCCATGTCTGTTTGCCACTGGTATTAGTTGTGTTGGCCACTGACCACGGTTGATGTATGTAGTCAGAGCTGATGCAAGAAACCACTCAAATTTGTGCCTTTGTAGTGTCTCCTGCCAGAGGTTTTCCTTCCCTTTGGAGGAGTAACGCTTTCCTTCATCTTCTTGTTGCTGCCTGCATACTCATCAAATAATTTCTTGTTACTTGAGCTGTTCGGATCTCATTTTGTGCCTTGACCGTTCTGAATTGTCCTTCTGCCTGTGACAGTTTATAAACGTACTTAGTGTGTTTTAGTGCTAAATTTGTAAGCTTCCCTGTTGTTCTTGTGGTCAGTAAGGGAATCCTGATTTACCTGCCCTGATCTCCCATTGTGTCATTTCAGATTTGCTGATTCTTTGTAGCTTCATTTTGTGTTAGACATAGCTTGATGAAGACTTCTGTGAAGCTGGTTTGGTGTTATGCAGTTAGCATCTTTTCTTTTGCTCTATTCTTGTATCTCTGTATCTGCTGTAACAGCAAAAAACCTGATAGCTAAGCTCGTCAGCAATGTAAATTGTTTTTAAGTTACAATTTTTGCAGTAATATAAGTAATAACATATAATCAAAAAGACACTTTTTCTAATCTTGTTCTGTGTTTTCAGCTGTACAGTCGGCACAGGGAATACCTCAGCAGCCTGGTAGGCTCAGAATTTGAGATGGTGAGTACCAGCGGCACTCAGCAGGGACCTGGTGCACTGCTGCCTTCCGAGGCTGTTCTGGTCAGCATGGCTGCCATTTGTACCACAGTCTCAAAGATTTCCTTGTTCTTGAGAGTTCACTGGCAGCTTTTACTTTGTGGCCTCCTGCTGAAAGTTGGGCTGAAAGGAACTGATTTCAAGGGATATCGGGACCTGCAGAGGTCCAACGTGCATCTGTCAGGCCTGCAGTATACTGAGCACTGCAGTCTCTGTGAGACATCTGTTGGCTGAAGGCCTTAGACTGTAATAAACTAATAAGGAAAGATGGTTTGTATATTTGGGGTAGAGGTTGCTGTTAACTTCTTGAATGTCAAATGCATCCATGTATCAGTTTGTTTGCATAAACAGGTCTTCCCATCCCTCAAACTCATGCACGGTTTCCCTGCTCACTAAATTATCCAGTGTGCAATCTTTTTTGCTGAAGTCTTGTTTGCCGAAGTGGGAAAGTTGTTATACTCTTTCTTGTAATGAATATGAGTTCATCTTTGGGATTTTTCATTGGAGAGGAATGTGTGTTTCATACTCTTGGGTAAGTGCAAGAACACTGCAGGAGAAACAGGACTATGATTTTATGATTCCTGCAGTTGACTTCTCGCTACATTTTACATATATCTAGAAACCTGTAAAAGACCTGATTTATAGAGCATGGAACTCCTGCAGAATGAGAATTTAGTCTTTCTAAGGAGCCTCTGTCTGGAGGGACCTGTCACTTCTGGAAAGGATGTCAGGATAACATGAGAAGTGATGGTTCCTCCCTAAGAATCACATCGAACCATTCAAGTACAAATGTTTGTGAAGGTCTCCATGTGAGACCTTGCCAGGAGGGAACAGTGTGAGTTTCCACCAGTGGTCACTAAGCCCTTCATCTTGTTTATCTGCTTGTTCTTGCAGACGCTTCCTGGTACACTGCGGCTTTTTATGAATGGAGAAGTAGGTGAGTCTCATTGTGAACTGTAATTTTAGGGGCAAATCTGTGTCTGCTGGGACAGCTGAGGCTATGATGGGTCCAGAGATTCCTGGTTCACATCTTGGTCCAGCGTAGGTGTTTCTCTCCCTAGAAGCCTTTGCTTTTTCCCTCTTTTCCCCTGCTTTTGTCAACTAACCCCTTGTGTGGCTGTTGCAGATTAGAGGTTATAAATACTACAGCTGTCCTAGGCAGACATACAGGCATGAACAAAGGGGAACAGATTGGGGAGTAATGGACAATATTAAAAAGAGAGCAATTAAATATGTGACCTACCTAGTCTTGTTAGTTTTATGGGTACAGGGCTAGTCTTGAGAAAGAACATTCTCTGAGGGTCGTATCTGTTACTTTAATGGCCCTGGCCTTTCCCAGCTTCCAGCAATAACTTTTTCCCCAAGGTTGTTTGGGCTGCCTCTCCCAGAAGTCTTCAGTGAGTACCAGAGGAGTTTGTATGGAAGTGAGTGGCTGAAATTCATTCTCTCTTCTCAGTTTCAGCTCAAGGCTATGAGTATGACAACCTTTATGTTCATTTCTTTCTAGAACTGCCTAAACGTGAGTATTTGTGTTTCTAGACATATCACAACAATTTAAGGAATAAAGCATGCTTTGGCTTATCCATCAGATCAGCTCTGCTAAAAGTTGGTAAATGTTGATGTAGGGGCTGGGATCTAATGAGAGGTCTTCAGAGCTAAAGTGCAGAACTCAGTGGTTTGAAGGAAACTGACATCCTGGGGAATGTCAGCATCTTCCTTTCGTGTCCCTTCCAAATCTGGCTGGATTTGGTCCATGGGCTTCTTAGCCAGTGATGATGGTGTCCAGCAAACTACTCCAGGTTCCTTCCTGGTGCTGCAGAGAAGAGCCATCCTGTCTTCTTTGTCTCAGCGATGACCTTGTCCGATTTCACTGCCCACCACTGTGTTTTTATGTTTTGTGCTGTTTTCAGTTTTGACTGATAAAGTTCCCAGCACTAACATGCACATCTTGCTTTGTATTTAACCCCGCTGAAGCAATGGCGCTGGCTTCCCTCTCGTTATTCCTGAGGAGATACTGCCTGTGCTAATATGTACATTTAGATAAGGTTCTACTCTTAAGGTGGAGTTGGTGGTGTCATAGTTCCAGGGTGAGCTAGAGAGCAGTCAATGTCTGGAACAATATGGAGCAAAACACACGTAGGGAAATTCAGTGTGGGTGAACATCTGGATCTGACTTCCTCCTTCAAGCAGGTCTGGTATATGAGTCCTTCATCTCACCCAAAGCATTCACCACTGTGCTCACGTTCTCTTCTCCCAGACTGGTCAAGCCCTGCGTTCCAGCAGCTGTCAGGAGTGACTCAGACCTGTGCCACCAAGACAGTGGGCTGGGTAAGGACACCTTCAGACCTGCAGGAGCAGAGTTTGAGCAGACATTCTCTGAGGTGAAACGTGTAGCAGGCTACAGATTTATCCACACGACAGCTCCTTTCAAGAGCAGAGCATATTAGGAATCTGCCTTATTTTGGTTGTACTTGACACCTTTCATGGTGTCACTGTGTTCAAATAAAAATTCAGAGCAGTTTCTCACTTTTTTCTTCTTTCTGTCTGATTGCCTTTGGATCTTTGATTGTTGTGTGCTTTGATGCTCGGAGTTAATGGAGCAATGTTCTGGTTTGCCTGGGAATGGAGTGCACACAGTCTCTAAACTGATTTCTCAGAATGATTCCCTTCTCCTGTCTGGGTAGTTAGTTCAGTTGCTGTCTCCAGCTCCGCTCTTGGAGACGGTGACATTTGAATTTTATCAACATTCTGGTGTTGTTTATGTGAACTAATTTGCATATTACAAAGTTCGTTGTCATACAACATTTTAGTAAGAATGTTGTTTGAGGTGTTCTGTAAAGACCATGGTAGTGTGTAATAGTTATGAAGATAGCTGAATTGTCTTTTGAAGTTTGTTGCTCTTTCTCCTTTTCCATTATTTTTAACAGCCTGTTCTATCAGCATGGCAGTGAGAGTGCGTACAGGTCCTTTGGGTGTCATTACTTCTGTCTTTTATCCTCTTCTCCCTGCAGTCTGTGCCCCCTGCAATACCAGTGATGAACTCTGCTGGCAAGGAATCTGACCTCTGTCCTGTTCCTTACCTAGGATAATGTGGCGTACTTCTGCTACCCCTTCACTTTGGAGATGTTTTTCACCCAAGAAGATGAATCAGAAGGTGTGTCTCCTTGTTTCTCTGAGATGTGCAAATGACTTTTCTTGACTGCATTCTGCCACTTGGTGTGTTGATGGTCCCTCGCCAAGGAAAAAGGACAGGTGTAAACAAGGGAATCAAAGAATTGTAGAATATAGCTAGTTGGAAGGGACCCATTAACGATCATCAATTCGAACCTTTGACTCCACACAGGACCACCCAAAAATCAAACCATAGTTCTAAGAGCATTGTCCAAATGCTTCTTGCACTCTGGCAGCCTTGGTACTGTGACCACTTCAGGGAAACGTTCATTAAGCAAACGTTCTCCCCTTCACTGCACAGCCTCTGGACTTGTGCTATTTTATGCCCTGCCCAGCAGTGCATTACTGTTAGCATGTATTCATTGACATTGCTTTGCTTCCAGCTTATAGTCAGCTTCATCCGTTTGCAAAATGGCTTGGATCTTAGTTTGTCTGTCTCAAAATGCCTGGCATGTTGGTCTGCATTGCCATGTCCGTTGTACTGCATAGACGAGTGGGTTTCTGCAGTGGAAGAAACAGGCATATTTTTGTACACAGCTAAAACTCTGTGCTGAGTCTAATGTTTGTAGACACACTCAGTGACCTGTATAATCTTTGTATAGTTTATGTCACTTGGAAATTTCCTGCTCTATTTTCAGCAGGGCTCCTCTGCTTCTCTTTCCTACTGCTTCACTGTGTTGCTGCTGCTCCTTCCTCACCATCCCTGCTGCTCTTTGGTTTGCAGTCACTTGGGACAGCTTCGCAGCATATCTTGCCACTTGAATCTAATATATGCATTGAGCTGACACTAACAAACTTTCAGCTCAGAATAAATATGATGAGTTTATTTCACCATGGAGAAGATAAATGCTTGGAGGCCTGTAGGACAATCCAAGTTAATAGTCCCCAGCAGTGATGAGAAAGATCAGAGATAAAAAGGCTCCCCTGTTTTGCATCAGTTGTTTGCAGAAGATTGTCATAACTGCCCAAAGACAATTGAGGAATCAGTTTGATGTGTCTCAGAGACTCAACAAAACAAAGATTTTCCCCAGTTTTTTTAGCATTTTACCAGTGTGTTTTCATCCTCAAGTCTGAGGGTTCATCTTTTGCTGGAAAAATAATCATGCATACATCTAGGTTTGTCATGTGGGGAGAAGTAGAGGAAGGACTCCTTGCTAGTGGAGTCGAAGTGTTTAGGAATTTTTTTCTCTGTGATAGTCTCCCTCTTCATCATTCAAAAAATTGTGATCTGCTCCCTTTCCTTGCAGACTGTCTCCCTCAGTGGCCTGTTCTCTACTTCGAGGTTCTGTCCCTGGATTTCTGGCAGAGGTATCGTGTTGAAGGATATGGTTCTTTGGTGCTGCCAGCATCTCCAGGTAAAAAAACATCTTTGGGGCAGTATGTTAAGTGTCTAGGGAAATGAGAGTTGAGTGGTTCTCTTTGGAACAGCTGCACCTCGTTCTGGGGGGCTTCACCTTTGCATTTTGAAATGAATAGTTTGCTGTCCGTGAAGCAGCAAAGAGTGATTTGATGTATCCTGCACCATTCTGTCGTGTTGAGAAGCACTGTGTGTTGTCACACTTGCTCTTCCAGTGGTTCTGTTGCAAAACGGTATGTGATAAAGCTCTGCATGTCCATATTTACAATAGCAGTAGGCCCCTTCTGTCCCACGTGGAATCTCAGGCTCACAAGTAGTCTGACATTATCACATAGTAAAGGGAGTAGTTTCAGTGCTGGCTGTGTGGCTGGGGCTTGCTTGTTGGAAAACACTGGGAATCAGTAGGTATTCATCACTAGGTATCCATCCACCGTGATGTCCTCTGTGACTTTGGACTGTTGGTCAGTGCTGCTAAATTGTCCTGTTGTCTTGGCTCAGGTCTCCACATGCTTACCATCCCTACCTGGCGCCCTGTAGAGCTGGGTACAGTTGCTGAGATGAGGAGATTTTTCATCGGTGGGTCTCCTGAGCTGGAGGACATGACCTATGCCAGGATACCAACAGCCTTCAAGGTAGGCTTTGCTGTGGGATGTTGCTCTTGCTGGGAAATGGTGGATTATGCTCTTAGAATCATAGATTATCCCAAGTTGGAAGGGGCCCCAAGGATTATCAAGTTCTGCTTCTGGCTCCACACAACACTACCCGCAACTAAAACCGTATGTCCCCTGTCTTAACACTTCTCAAACTCCAGCAGCTTTGGCAGCGCAGTGGCTCCCCTGGGAGCCTGTTCCAGGCCCAACAAGCCTCTTAGAGAAGAACCTCTTCCCAGTCCCCGCTCTGAGCCTGCCTGGAGGCAGCTCTGTGCTGTTCCTTGGCGTTCTATCACCTCCACTCCCCACCTACATCATACCCTCAAGACCTCTCACCATCTTTCTTGCCTTCCTTTGGAATCTCTGTAATAGGTTGATGTCCTTCTTCTGTTGTGGCACCCAAACTGAACATGGTGCCTGAGGTGCAAACCTTCTCCCAGCACTGCACTATCATCTTCCCAGTGTTTAGGTCCTGCCCTTAGCACAGCCTGAAACTGTTTGCTTGTCTCTCTGACATCAGTTTCTGTTTGTAGCAGGGCAGGGAGAGATTCTGTGCCTGCAGGAGCGCTTGTCCTGGTGGGGCTCACTCATTTCTGCTGGGGTCAGCTTGCTGTAATAGGTTACAGGCTGTACGTACTCTAACTTGTGCTGTTTCTGCAGGGAAAGCATCTGAGCCGCTTTGGTTTTCGCACAGAGACAACAGGGAATGTCACGTTCCGGCTTTACTGCCTGCAGCAGTCTAAGTGAGTGCAGCAAAGTGAGCACAAGCTCCATCTTGTGTGCCGTGTTCTTCCAGCCCTGACCTCGAGCTGTACTTCTGTGCAGAGCCTTTCTGGAAACCAGTGCCTTGAGGCATCGCATGCAGAGTGTTCTGGACCGTCTTGGGGGCTTCAGCCAGCAGAGTTCTGTCTACAATGTTTTGGGTAGGGCCTTCAGACTTTCTCTTTGTGGAGGGCCTTTGGCTCACTTTTGTCCCCTTTTTACAGGGTGGTCAGGATAGTCAGGAGAATCCATTGCTGGGAGTGGAATTATCCCCCACTGTGAGCTCTCTCTGAGTTAAAGTAGGAGTTAAATGTTCTGACCTGACACTGCTGAAAATTGGAGGAGGCATCAGCCCTGAGCAGGCAGGAGGGATACTTGCTTCATGAAGGCAAAGCCTAGACTGAGCTGCCTGGTCTTGCACCAAACACAGCTTGTGGCTGTGGTGCACAGGATCGGTCTCTGATCCATTATGCACAGAGCAAAGACAGTGCTTAGAAGTGAAGAGAGCAGCAAGAGCCAGGTGGTACTTAGTGAGACTCCTGTTCTGAGAGGTGATGTGCACTGAACAGAGCTGTCCTTCCAGTACCCTGCAGCTGTCTGATGCATTCTGACTTGCTGTCATCTGCTGTGTTGCAGAGGCTTTCCAGCGGGCACGGCGCCGCATGCAGGAGGCCCGTGAGAGCCTTCCCCAGGACCTCATCAGCACCTCTGCCTCCAGTGTGCAGCATCCACAAGAACCCTGACTGACAGACAGACAGCCTCTGCTGCCCCTAGCCTGGGGACAGCCCACATCTTCTCTCTGATAGAAGCTCCCAGTGCCCGTGCCCCAGAGCTCTTTAAAGCCCTTCCTTTGCAGTTTTCTTTGGGCAGGAGCAGTAGTCTATAGCGCATCCATACTGAGAATCTTCGTGTTTCCACGGGTACCCTTCTGTTTCGAGGCATTTTGTTACCAGGCCCTAATGATAGAGCCAGTTGTTCACATTTCTGCTGAGCAGACTAACATGCTGACATGAGACCTGGGAACTTTTCCAATACTGAATTGTAAGCAATTAGAAAAATTTCAAGTCTACTTGACTAGGTAAATTTACTTTTCTTCTTAAAGAAGAGGGTGTTGTTGAAGGTCAAGGCATGAATGCTGTTTGAGATGTAATTAAATGAATAGTTAACTTCTTGAGAAATACTGATAGTTGTTGTCAGCATTTGTAGCTGTAGGTTGATTTTCAGTAAAATGAATCTGACCACCTGTGTTTTAAAATTGATTCATTCCTAGAGAAAGAGAGGGGTCTTCATCGCATATAACATTAAATCAAAGCAAAGAAATTATGTATGACAGATTTCAGACTGGAGAAAAGGGTTACATTCTGTATTTCTTTGCATGTCTGTGGAGTTTCTGGCTCTTATGTTTGCAATGATGAGCGGAAGGACTTTGAGAATACAACTGAAAAGACATATTCCCTTTAGTTCGTAGCAGAGCTGGGGCTGGATGGTTTGCAGATGAGAACAGATTGTAACATTTGCACAGCAGCTGAACTTTGAACTGTTAAGCTCTTCATCTGAGCTGCAATTCATTGCTCCATCTCTGCAATACACTGCATTGCTTCCTGGGGAAGCATATGTTTACCCAGTTTTTACCCACTTTCTTCTCCTGTTCTTTTCTCAACCTTTTCTATTCCCCCATTTTTGTTCCTGTCTCACATTCACGGAGTGAGGCTACCTGCAGACCAGCCCTGCAAAATCTCAGAAAGAAAAATCTCAGCCCGGAAAAATCTCAGGCTGAGATCATGCAGGGCTGAGTGCATCTGAAGAGACAGAATTTGCAGGCAGGATACAAATAGGAACCAGCTTCCTCCTCTTGCTCTACATGTTCTTCCCTAGCAGGGGATGGCTGTCAAGGAGGAGATGCAGCACATAGATGGGCTCGGGATTGAGAGGTGAACTTGACCACAGATGCTGTTGCTCTTTCAAAAGAGGACTTTTGCTTGCCTACCTCACCTGCAGCCCCTCCTTTTTGGTGGAAGAACCTGCCAGCCTGGATTAGGTAGCATGGCCTGTTAGCGGAGCAGTGTCCTTGGCCCAGTGCTGGGTGATGCATCTCGTGAATGAGTCAGCTCTCCTGTCCTGCTGGGTGATGTGACGTAGCAGATAAGGCATGATGGCTATGAATGCTGAGCTCTGGAATAGCAGAACCGAGGCTTGTCTGGTCCTTGGGGGTATGGTCACAATTCACAGGGACTGACCCACGCTGTGCCCAGGATGAGAAGTGTTCAGGGAATAATATGGAGCTGCTCAGTCTTCTACCTGGGTTTGTTTTTTTAAGTCATGGTTCATGTCATAGCCCTATATGCTTATTGCAAGTTCATAAACAATAATTAATTTCTGTTAGGGTATTTCTGTGCGCTTATCACTGATAGCTGAATCACATCTCTCTGAAACACCGAATCAAGACTGAGTTAGCAGGTAGGAGAATATCCATTTTGTTGGGATGGCACTGAGGGCAGAGGACAGACTCCTCTGATGGGCCACCCTCAGCCAGTGTGTGTTTGCTGGCAGTGTCTGATGGGCTGAACAGTAAGGTTATGCAGCTGCAGTGAAGTTTACACAATAATACAAGTTTTGATAGTTAAAACCCCGGTGAGTATAAAATCTTACAGAAACGTGAGAGCAAAATTTAAAAATAAAAACCAGTTGTAACCAAAGAAGTATTCTTCCAAAGCAGGACAGGGGGGTGGTTCTCACCCTGGTGCTCACAGCCTCTGGGCCAGGCACAACAAAGTGCTGCTGCTTGTAAAGACATTATAGGGAAAGCCTTCAGCAAGTATGCACTTTTGCAAATTAAATTACAACATTTCTATATATGGGCACATGTAGGAAAATGTCACTGATCTTCTAATCAGAACTGGCATCTGGTGCAGGGCCCGTGTTCAGAGCTCGCACAGTCGCCTGGCCAGGGGGAATGAGGTCGTGTGTCCGCCAGGTACACACAGATCACGTAACAGATGGCAAATGGGGACAGACAGAATTGAGGGACGGAGGGACTGATGTTCCTGCAAGAGTGACGGGGTTCCCTAAGGGGGAGTTTCCCTGGATTCTGCACCAGAGAGGCAGCTCTGCGGCAACACAGACTTGAAAGCCAATAGAAGGGGCAGGAGCCGTGGTGCACGGAGCCTGGGGCAGGGGCAGCGGTTATTGGGAGTTCCCTGGGGGGGGCTGGGGTGCTGCGGGGCAGGGGAGCAGCCTCCAGGACTGCCACGGCTGCAGCTCATAGCTGCTCTTGGAGCATTGCCTGCTGCTGCTGCAGGACGGATGGGGCTGCGGTGTTGGCGGAGCTGCCCCACGAGCCCCTGTTGGAGGCTGCGTCCTGTGGCGCTCCTGCCGCTGCGCTGCGTGGGGCTGAACGCCGCCGGCGCCCTGCGGGCTGCTCGTTAAATAGACGTCGCAAACAAAGGGCGAGAGCAGAGATGTTGGCTTGGCGGAAGAAAAGGCCGCGGGCGGTTGGCAGGGCTCGCAGGATGCAAAGAAGCAGCCCTCGGAGATCCCAGCGTGAACAGAAAAGGAAAAACTGGAAATGAGTCATTTGCGCGATGGGGGAATGGCTTTGCGCCAGCGTCAGATCCCGCAATGGGTTTTACTCAACAGAGGAAGACGTGGGGCGCGATAACCTCAAACCGCAGCGTGCCAGCGGAGCTCCCGCGTCCCTCCGGCCGCCCCCGGCCCCGCGCGTGTGCGCGCAGCTCTGCGGGCGGGCGGCGGGCACGGACCCGCGCTCAGCGCCTGCGGGGCCAGCGGTGACGTGGTGCTGCGGCTGTGGGCAGGGAGGAGCACAGCGAGGTGGGTCACTGCGGTGCGTGGGGAGGGAGAGACCATTTGTGCCTGCGCGGTGGGAGCGCAGCGGTGGCTGTTAGCTCGCTGCCGAGGTGCGCTGCGCGCTGGCTCTGCCTCCCGCCCCCGCTGCGCGTGTGATGCTCGTTGTTTCTTCGCGGTACCGCCTGCGTTTTCTGAAGCCGATCCCGGCATTGCAGCACGTCAGAGCACAGCTGACCTGAGCGTCGTCTCGCTCCATCGGATCGGTCAAAAAATAAATGTCTGTGGACTCCTTCTGCATCAGAATTGCTTTGGTTTGGGTGAAACTCTTACCGCGTTGGTTTACGCGGGTCTTTAAGTGAGTCCTCCCACCCGACGTGGCCCTGTGCTAAAGCAACGCAGAACATCGTAAAGGGCTGACACAGTCACAGACTGTAATTAATTCACAATGTTTTAAATGTTGGAAACAAATCTGACTTTCAAAATGGTTGTGAGGGTTTCTGCAGTGTAAGAGAAATTCCCGTTTGGGTGTACCAGGTGGGTTCGCGCTTTGCAGATCCGTGGGAATGAGCGGATCGTGGGAAGAGGCATTTCCCGTGGTGTGTCCTGACCCCGGGGGGCTGGGGGTGCGGGAGGGGCACGCACGTCGGTTAAGATCACCTCAACACTGGCCTGAGAGACGTTTGTTCAACTGTTCTTGAGACGAAGATGGAGACCACCGATCGTCCCTTCCAGATGTTTTGTAGGCACGGGACACAGCTCTTCCCCTTTGCTCACACTACGCAGACGCCCTTCTGGATGCCCAGGAGCCCTCCCTCACGCCCTGCAGGTCTCAGCGTTGCGTTTCCCCCCCGCACATCCTCCCCCACCTTGCCCACGGTGCCGGGCTGCCCCGCGGTGACACGGGAGGAGGACGGCAGCGCATCGCCCGTCCCTCGGCACAGGGGGTGGCGGGCGCTGCCCTCCCTGAGCATTTCGTTCCTCGACGTGCGGCTGCTGCAAAACCCGCCGCTGCGCCTCGGAAGGCGGCAGTCCCTGTCCGTGGGGGCGGGGGGGCAGCGCTGCGCAAGGATGGGTTCTGCGGGTTTGAGCCTGCGGAGCTGAGGAGGGGGAGGCGCTGATGCGGGGTTCTCTGCGGCGAAAAGACGGAAGCGCAGCCCCGCTGCAAGGTACGGGCGGACGGGCACGAGCCAGCAGCGTGCCCTAACAGCCCTAAAGCCAACCGCGCCCCGGGTGTTCCCAGCGCAGCGCGGCCAGCAGGGCGGGGAGGGACGTGCCGTGAGCCCTCACCTGCAGCGCTGCGCCCACGCGGGGAGCGCTCAGCGCAGGAGAGGGGCGGAGCTGCGGGAGCGCGCGCAGAGGAGGGCACGGAAACGCTCCCGGGGATGGGGCCCCCAGTGCGGGGCCGGGCCGAGGGCTGGGGCCGGCAGAAGACAAAAGACCACCGCGGGAGGAGGGGAGGGGGCACCACGACTCCGCAGCAGCGTTACGCACACAGCCGCGGGTCGCCTGCCCCTTCCACCCCGCC
>NC_034426.1:121771-203582 GCF_002078875.1 Numida meleagris
TTCGCCGCGCTACCCCCGCGGTCAGCGCCGATCCCCGTGGCCGGAACGGCGGTGCGGGGCGGTGCGGGGTCCGGTCTCTCCGCGGCCCCCGCGCCCGTTTTGCGTTTCCGTCCTTCTCTCTCCGCTGATGTCACGCTGCAGCCCCGCAGCGCGGAGCTGTGCGTGTCCCCGTGCGGGTGTGCGTCTCCGTTGGGAAATGGCTTTTCGATAACAGCAGACCCGAAGCGTGCGGGTGTCCTCCCGGCGGGACCCGCGCCCATGTCCGCCCGGAGCGATGCTGGCGGGGCGTGGGGCGTTTGAGCATCTCTCGGTTCCTCTACGTGTTTGACATTAAAAAAAAAAAGAAAAAAAAAGGAACCCAAACAGGGTGTGATTTTGCCTCTCTCCTGCGGGAGATCCACGACGCTCCACGGCAGCACCGAGAGCCCGCAGGGGCGGTGCGGGGCCGCTGCTGTGCGCCCCAGGGCGCCGTTCGGGGACAGCGCCTCAACTGTCCCTGTGCGGGGCCGATCACAGAGCGGGGGTGGGGTGGGATGGGATGGAGGACACCTGGCAGCGCTGTGCCCTTTTGGGTGGACTGTGCACTGCGCTGTGTGCGGTGGGAAACGTGCGGCTGCAGGGCTACGGTCAGCACTTCGTGCAGCCACGAGCAGTATCCAGTGTCTGTAGATCTTCAGCGACCGTTGGTTGTTGGCTTCTAGCGGGGCTGGAAAAGACCCACCCCGATGGGCTGGCGGAGTTTGCCCCCCTCCCCCAAGAGCTGTGTGGTGCCATGCTCGGGGGCAGGGCAGTGTCTGGGTGCTGCTGGGAGAGCTCAGTGCCTGTCCCCACTTGGCTGTGCTGCAGGGAATGCTGCAGAAGTGCTCTCCTCCAGGCACAGTGGTGAAGTTGACCAAAGTTGCTCTTTGTACCAGAGCTCTGTGCCCCTGTTCTCCATCTGGGCGTCTCCGTGGCCCACAGTGTCAGCTCCCAGTACACAGAAGACACTGTTAACCCTGTGAATAGATCTATTTACTTAAATAAGTAAATGCTGTATTCCTTTTGTTTTTTACCCCTCTTGGTGGCAAGCCATGTTTTCAGGCTCTCCTCTCCAACCTGAAGGGCGGTGTTAGTCATCCAGCCCTGCTCCTTCTGCTGCCTGCCTGGGCACCAGGGCTGTTGTATGGGAGCAAGTGTGGGGCGGGCAGTGGGGGAACAGCTATGCTCTGCAGGGAGCATGCTGCTCTGGGCAGGGGTCACTGCTCAGCCCTGCCACGTCCCCGCTGAGCTGCTGTGCTGGGAGGACCGAGGCTCGCCGTGTCCCTTGGTGTGTGGTGAAGGCTCACACCGACCCTTGTTTTAACTGCGAGTGTCTTTGCCTTTGTGTGAGCTGTACAAATGTTTGTTTTGCCATGTATCTCCCTGCTAACAAGATTGCTCAGGAAATATGCAAAATTATCACTACGGGCAGAATACGTACAGTAAGGCTCATTAAGCTAAGTACTGTGATAAATTGCTACTTCCAGAAAATTATGTGTGTTAACAAAAAGGAGGAGGGAAGCGCAAGCGCCTGCTCTGGCGGCTGCACTGGGCACAGGCGGTCGGTGTCCTCTGAGCGGCAGTGGTGGGGTCACCCTCAGAGCAAAGCCACGGTGAGCGGACAGCGAGCAGAGCGGTGCGGCTCAGGAAACAGAAACAAAGCCATGCGCTGTAAATACCAGCCCAGGCATTAGGCCAGGGAGTGCGTTGGTACAGAAACATGGTGAGAACCATCTCTGGAGCAGGAATGGAAGGCCTGCAGAGCTGCTGTGGGTAGGGTGGCTGTCTTCAACAGCTGCTCGAGGTGGGACAGGGCTCGCAAGGTGGGTGAGGCTGGTGGGGATCTCTGCGTCATGATATCACAGCATGGTTGGGTTGGAAGGGACCTCACAGCCCCTCAGCCCCACCCCTGCTGCGGGCTGAGTGCCCCCGAACTCAGGCTGCCCAGGGTCATCCATGGCCTGGGGCACCTCCAGGGATGGGGCACCCGCAGCTCTGGGCAGCAGTGCCAGCACCTCCTTGCCTTCATAGTGAAGAATTTCCTCCTTATATCTCATCTCAACCTCCCGTCTTTTAGTTTAAAGCTGTTACCCCTTGTCCTAACACGATGCTCCCTGATAAACAGTCCCTCCCAAGCTTTCCCATAGGCATTGTTAGGTGCTGGAGAGCTGCAGTGAGGTCTCTCTTCTCCAGGCAGAACGCTCCCAGCCCCCTCAGCCTGTCTCCACAGCAGAGGTGCTCCAGCCCTCTGAGCACCCTCATGCCCTCCTTTGGACCCCCTCCAGCAGCCCCACATCTTTCTTGTGCTGGGGGCCCCAGGGCCTGGATGGAGGACTTCAGGTGGGTCCTCACAAGGGCAGAGCAGAGGGGGGACAGTCCTCTCCCTGCCCGCTGCCACCCCTCTGCTGATGTAGACCAGGGTGCTGGTGGCCTTCCAGGCTGCACACTGCTGGTTCAGGTCAGTTTTTCCTCCAGCAGAACCCCATGTCCTTCTCTGCAAAGCTGTTTTCTGAGTTCTTCCCCTAGTCTGCACACATACCTGGCATTGCCCTGACCAAAGGGTAGCACCGTGCACTTGGTCTTGTTGAACCTCAGGTGGCTCATGTGGGCTCGCTTCTCAAGCTTGGATCCATCTGGTCCACGCAGGGACACCCACAGCAGGTGCCCATGCACACGTTCAGGTGGCTTCTGACTGTCTCCACGGAGGAGACTCCAAACTGCTCAGGTCCCTGTGCCCGCACAGCACAGCAGTGCTCCCTGATGGTCTGGGGAACCTCCTGTGCTGCAGTTTGCTCCCACTGCCTCTTGTCCTGGCACTGGCAGTTTCCCATCCTATAGTGCTTCTGCTGCGATGTCTGTTACAAATTTTTTAGCATTAAGCCTTCCTTTTGTCTTCTGTTGCTTTCACATCTTCTAACGGGACCTGTCAGACATGCAGCGTGTGATGCACAAAACAAATGTTCATTTTGCCAGGAGACATTTCAGTTCTGCCTTCTGGGAGGGCTGATGGTGCTAAGTTTCCTTTACAATCTAGATGAGAGCACCCAAGAAATTTAATTACCGTGTTTATAGCCGGCGAAGTCTGATGCGAGGGGTACGGATGTTGCAGGCTGCGTTGATTTTCTTGTCTTTCCCAATTAAGTGAGTGGCGGGAGAAAGTGGAAGGGGAAGCTTTCCATTTCTCCAATGTTTCATAGTAAATCTGTGCTTGAGGGAGGACGAGCAGGGAGGGTCCCTCAGTGGAGGTCTGTGGGGCAGAGCTGCTCCAAGCTGCAACCCTGCCTGAGCCCTGTCTGCTCTGGGGGACTGAGAGCACCTTCATGCCATGCTGAGCCTCTGCTCTGTGCTGTTGGTACCTATGACATATCTTTGGGGAATCCTTTAAGTCTTAGTGGCATCATGGATGCACCTTGCTGCCCTCTGGCACGTGCTCTTAGGAGCTGAGTGGGACGGAACATGCCTCCTTCCAGAAGTGCTCCTAAGAGTTGGCCAGCGCTCTGACAGAGCCATTGGGCTTCGTGCCAAAGGTTGGTAATGTAGCTCTGCAGTAATGAAAATGAACACCTAAGGACAAAACTCTTGAAAATCTTGTTCTCCGTTGCGCTGCTGGTGTTGGAAATTGGAAACATGTGATGACTCATGCGGATGTTGGTGAGTGATAGTCATATTTGCCTTCAACTTTTATTCATTGAAAGTTGCTACTCCAAAATGCGGGCTGGTTTCAGTAATGCTGGAACTAGACATAACTGAAGGGTCCTGCGGGAGCTGGCTGCTGTGGGTGCCAAGCCGCTCTCCATCGTGTTTGAAAAGTCATGGCTGTCAGGTGAAGTCTCTGGGGACTGGAAAAAGGGAAACGTTGCTGCTGCATTCCAGAAAGGGAGATCTGGGGAACTCCAGGCCCGTGAGCCTCACCTCTGTGCCTGGGAAGACCACGGAGGAGACGTTAACGCACAGCGGAGACGAGCAGGTGACCTCAGACAGCGGGCACGGCTTCAGCAAGGGCGGAGCGGCCTGACCCACCTGGTGGCCTTCTGTGATGGAGTGACAGTGTCGGCGGGCAAAGGGAGGGCAGCTGATGTCACCTACCTGGACTTCTGCAAGGCCTTTAATGCCATCCCCCCCCACATCCCGATCTCTAAATCGGAGAGATACGGGTTTGAGGGGTGGACTGTTTGGTGGATAAGGAATTGGTTGGAAGGTTGCAGCCAGAGGGCTGTGGTCAGTGGCCCCGCGTCAGGTGGAGGCGGTGGCGAGCGCTGTCCCACAGGGGTCCATCTTGGGACCTGCATTCTAACATCCTTATCAGTGACACAGATGATGGGATCGAGTGCATCCTGAGACACCAAGCTGAGTGGTGCAGCGGATATGACAGAAGGAAGGGATGGCGTCCAGAGGGACGTGGGCAGTGGGCCCACGTGAACCACCTGAGATTCAACCATTTTCAACAATCAATCAGATGTGAGGAGGAAATTTTTCATCCAGAGAGTGGTGAGGTGCTGGCACTGCTGCCCAGAGCTGTGGGTGCCCCAGACCACGGATGGGCCCTGGGCAGCCTGAGCTAGGGAGTGGGGGAAACCAGCGCACAGCAGGAGTGGGGCTGGATGGTTTTTAAGGTCCACTCCAACCTGAGCCTTTCTGTGATAACTAAATGTTGGCCTATGCACTATAAAATATCTAGGGCTGTAAAATAGTCAATTTATTATTTTCTTTCTAGCTGTATTGTATATATAGTAGTAAAAATTTCCAAGCCCAAGCTGTTGATAGCATGAGCTGTGATCTTGGGTGACCGAGCTCTCTGGTGACCATCCTCAGCTCTGGCAGCACCTCCTGAAGAGCTCCTGGCAGCACTTCTCCCTCTGGAATCCTGAACCTCTCTAGGGCTGTGGCGAATCTGGTGCTCACTGTAAGGGGTGAAGGGTCAGCAGAGCCCCCCGGGAGGATGGCAGTGGTTTGGTTGGTGGCAGGAGACCGAGTGTGCTTAGAACTGTGTTCGTGTGAAGCTTCAGCAGCAGAGCTCCGGCCACCTGCCATTGCGCTCCTGAGCATGGCAGAGCCGTGTGTGCAGCCAGGCTGGGACATGGCCTGATGTCCGTGTGTGTTGGTGCCGGTAGGCTTTTAAGATGGCCGAGAGGAGATTTTTCTTGCAGCTCATCACTGAATTATTCTGACCTCATCCATCTTCACAGCAATGTGCACGGCCAGGAGCTGGAGCTGCGCAGCAAGCAGAGGATGGCAGGAGCTCTCTGGCTGCTGGGTGGGATTCTGGAGGCTCCTGGGCTTGGAGACAAGAAGAGCCAAGTGGTTTTTGGACACGTGCTTGCAGCTCAGCAGACTGTGTGCTGCAGAGGTGTCCAGTCAATGGGAATAGGTTTGCCCTGGAAGAGACGATGGAGAGCAGCAGCGTGCATTTCTCAGGGAAATGTTAATTTAATGGTCTTGAAAAGGGGGTAGCAGTGCTTGTGACCTTTTTCTGTCATTCTTCTGTGTTTCTGTGAAGCTTAAGTTACCTCCTGCAGTGATGCAGGGTGCCACGTGGCGCTGGCCCCGCAGCTGTGCGGACACGGGGTGGCTGTGGGCTTCGGGTGCGTGCTGCCTGCTGCTGGCCTTACCTAGGAGGGGGGTTGGCTTGCAGAGCTGGGGCAGCTGGCAGGGGCTTGTGCCATCCCCTGTGCTGCCAAGCCCACCATGCCTTCGCAGGATTCTGCTGCTGGCTCCTCAAATGCATCCAGACGTGATCAAATCAATTTGCAGCTCTCATGGCATAGAGCAGGGGATGAGCTTGCGCATGGCTGCTGTAGTGATAATAGAGACCTCATTACCGTCGTGTCACAGCTCTCCCTGCCTGGGGCCTCTTGGTTTTTGGTGCGGAGCAGCAGGCTTCAAGCCTTTTCAGTGGGTTTGTGCTTCTCTGCTGTCTTGCAGGTATGAGGCTTGCTTGAAGCAAAGGGACATAATCTGCTCGCTAACGAATGTATTCTCAGTGTGCCTACTACCAAACGGTTGGAGCTTGGAAGTGCGAGGTGCTTGGCACCATCCCCAGCCCTGCTGTGCCTCGAGGTGCAGCTCTGCCTCCTGTGCCAGCTGCTTCCCGTGTGGTGCTGGCCGGCACGGCTGCCATCACTGGGGCTGTTGGGGTGACAAGCTGACCCCACTTGGACCTACACCAGAGCTGCTGCTTTGGGAACCTGGGGTGGCCACACTGGGACATCTTTTGCAGCAGCTCTTGGTGCGAAACCCACATGCTGTCGTTTGGGTCAGTGCTTAGGTTTCTATGGGGAAGTTTGCTCAGCTTTCTGTCTGCTTTGGCAGCAGTGAGAGGGAAGCTGCTTTGGCCCTGGTGTGACAGTGCCTGCTGGAGGCATCAGCGTATGGTGCGGTGCCATGGGAGTGAAGCAGGGCAGGGTGTGACCTGTGCACTGAGCTGTGCTGCCTGGAATCGCTAGGAGCTGAGGTGTGCTGTGCCCACCTGGGGACAGCTCGCTCCTTGCAGAGCCCTGCTGAGCCCCGCAGGTACTCGGGGGCCGCTGCTGCTCCTTGCTTGTCCCTGGGGCTGAGCAGTCAGCTGGGCGCTGCGTGCTGGACGTGGCTCAGCACAGACGGTGCTTCCAGTGACGTGGTTGGGACAGATGGTGCCCTTATCCAGCCTGCAGTGACTTCTCGGGAGTGACACGTGCCCTCCCCGCCATCAGGCTTCATCCGTATAATTTCCTCTTCCCAGCCGGGCTCTTGTGCTGCTTTCCCTGCACACAGCAGGGCAGCACCTCAGTGCCTGCTCTAAATAACGCCGTGAGGGAGGGGAGCTCAGGGGGACTGTAGGACCGCTGGTGCTGTTTGGGATCGCACCAGCACAAGGAAGACAGAATACGTGCTCATTTGCATGTGCTTAGCTGCAGATCTCCTGACAAAATGTCCCCTGCTCTGTGCAGGAGTGGGGGGCATGAAGCGGCCGCTGCTGGGCGCTGGGTTTCCCCGGCCGCCAGCTGTGCTGCAGCATCGTCTGTCTTAATTAGTGGCAGACAGTTGATGCTGAAAACGAAGCATAGCGCAAACGAAGCGGGATTTGTGGTCACGTGTAAAGCAAAATGCAAACATGGATCGCAGAGCGTTTTGTTGGCTTTAGGAGATGATGCTTGTAACTTCTCCTGTGCTGCACTGCCAGGCTGGCTGCTGGAGCCTTCTCCAGCGTCCCCAGGGCTTGCTGCGTGACCCCATGGGGAATTCACACAAGTTGGGGAGGAGGAGGGCAGTTCATGAATTGTGAGCTTTGGGGAACAGAATCATGGGCCGGCTGAGCTTGGGAGGAATGTCTGGATGTTGTCTGGCTGAACTCTGCCACCCAAGGTGGGTTGCCCCATACCGTGTCCAGATGGCTTTTAAGCATCTCCAAAGACAGGAGTCTGCAGCCTCTCTGGGCAGCCTGTGCTGGTGCTTGGTCACATGCACAGCTCTTTGTCGTGTTCAGAGAAACCTCCTGTGTTCCAGTGTCTCTCATCCTGGCCCTGGGCACTGCTGACAAGAGCCTGGCTGTGTCTTCTTTGCACCCTCCCTTCAGGTAGTAACAGACATGGATGGGATTCCCCTGGGTCTCCTCCAGCCTAAAGCAGCCCCAGCTCCTCACCAATCCTCAGAGCATGGTGCTCTGGTCCCCAAATTAACCTTGAAGCCCTTCACAGGTCTCTCTCTAGTGGCTCCAGGTCTCTGTTGTGCTGGAGGATGCAGAACTGGACCCAGGACCCTAGTGCTGAGCAGAGGGGAAGGGTGAACTCCCTTGGCCTGCTGGCAGTGGTCGGCCTGATGCAGCCCTGGATGCCATCAGCCTTCCTTCTGGGAGGGCACGTCACTGCCTCGCAGTCAGCTGCGGGCCAGCAGAGCAGCTCTCATTGCCTGCTCTGTCCCGTGGAGGAGGACGTTACCATCAAGGCACCCCAGCATGCGGGGTTCCTAGGAAGGGTTTGTGGCATATCTCTGTGATGGTGCCATGTAGGCACTGCCTTGCTTACCTGCAGGTGCTGGAGTTGACTCTACTTAAACCCGGTTTTGCTGATCCTGTGATCCCTCCATCATATCATCCCATGTCCTCTGTGCAGCAACCCTGCTAATTGCTCCCTCACAGGGCTGCTGGTTACTCCTCCTCCCTGCAGTTCTTAGTTTAACACCTGCATTACGAGGTCAGCCATCCTCCTGGCAAAAACTGTCTTTTCCCTGGTTAGCCAAGTGGATCCCATCTCTCCAAGTGGACGCTGATCTGTGTGGCCCCATGGTCACAGAACCCCAAACCCTGCTGCCAACAGCAGATGCGCAACCCAGCATTGAGTCGTGCTGTCAGTGCCCTGTGCACACCCTGCTCTGCATGGGCAGGGCTGGAGACAATGCCTGTCTTGTGCTCCCAGAGCTCTGTCGTCCTTTCTGATGCTGGACACCCTTCTTTGTGCCCATGGAGAGGGGGCCGGGTCTGGGCAGCAGCACTGCTCTTTGTACCTGTCAGGGAAGACTGTCACTTACATCTTCGTAGCTCTTGGATATCTTTGGATATGGCTTTCATGGCTACCAAAGCAAATGGTGCCATGAGCAGCGGCTGGAATAGAAAGCTGGGGTCTTCTCTAGAGGGCTCCACCCAAATCAATCATCCTAGATTGAAAAGACAGTTTTAAGAGGAAAAAAACAGGCAGTCACCTGGCATATGTTAGGGTGAGAGGAATTCTCTAGATACCTGCTGTCTGTATTGGCCAACTATCTGAAAGTGCGAATGGAAAACAGGGCAGTGAGCTGCTGGGCGGCAGTCTGCAAAATGTGTGGCAATTACCGGATGAATAAAGACAGTCCTCACTCTTAAATCTTCCCCATTCCACTTGCTGCTTCTCTATAGTGAAGACAGAGTATGAAGAAACTTTTCCACACCATTACTTTTCCATTTCCCTCTGTCGTCTATTTTCTTTGGATGAAGTCTTTTAAATGTCTTCTTATATAGAGGACATGAAGTCTGTCGTTTTTCTTCCCACTGTGAGCTTGTGTTCCCTGCCTTGCTGGGATGTGAGGTGACAATGACACACACGTTGCTCCAGAGAGGGACACCCCCTCATTTACCTGCTGAGTTTTACTAGTTCGGATGTATTTTCTGTTCTGTCCCATCTTTCCTACGCTCTGTAACATCTGCCGTGTTATCCCATTCCTGTTGTTGCAGAGCTGAGGACAGCTCAGCGAGCACATGCGATTCTCCCATCAGATGTGCGTGGCTGTCATTAGCCTCCTACGTTTGCCATGGCAGGCCGAGTGTTGGCACAGCCAGCTGCAGCATCGATGTTTGTCGAGTCATTATTGCTGGAGCTGGATGCCATCTGCTCTCTGGAGCTGCCTGCAGTGCTGTGGTGCAGCAGTGCTGTCCCAGCTCCTGGGAGCCACTGAGGGAAGGGGCAGGAGAAGGTGTGCCCGAGACAAGCTCCTGAGCGGACCTGACGTGTTTGCAGGAAGAACTTGTTGATACTTCTCTCTGTTTTCTTGCAGGCAAAGGACAGTGATGACGATGATGAAGTCACTGTCAGTGTGGACCGGGACCGCTTCATGGATGAGTTCTTTGAACAGGTGAGAGTTTCGTTTCTCCGGTGCAGCTTTAAAATCAATTCAGAGCTCTCTTCTGGCCTGCGTGTCTGAGATGCGGGTTCTCAGGGCAGGCGGGCAGCAGTCAAGATGGGGTTAGGTGTCCTGCCCCGACTAATGCTGCTCTGCTGGTGCTCAGCCTCCAGGTCCCCAGGCTTGCACCGAGCAATGACTAGTGGTCGCCAGGCAGACCTCAGGCTGTGCAGATCCTACCCGGCCCCCAGAATTGCTCCTGTAGAAAGCAGCAGGGCAGTTGAGCCAGCTGACCACTAAGTGGGAGCACAGGAGGCTGTGGATGCAGGCTGCCATGTAGGAGGCTTTCTTGCTGCAGCATGCATGCCTCCAGACTGCCATCAGAGCAGACAGGCTCTAATGTGTCTCCTGAAGGCACCTCTGCAGAGTAGCACTTTCTGCATGGGATTGATTTAATTTTGTGCCTCTCGTTACCAAACAAGAGGTTGTCTTATGGTATGTGGGTGGCGGTGAGATATGCACGCGGTTCTTTAGCATACCCTTAGCATGGCATGTGTGTGGGGGGTGTAGAAATGTTTCTGTGCAGGCAATGGAGTGTGGAATGAAAAATCTGACATGCAGTTGAATGAAGATGAGCAAAGGGGTGGTGTGAGTCGAAGAAGATAGAGCTGAGTGTGTGCAGGCAGAGGGCACAAGTAGATGTTCCCGGTCTCTGTGATGCTGGCTCACTTCCTTGTTTCCTTGAGGTGCAGGGAAGTCACCAGCATGGAGAAACCTCATCTCATTTGGCCTCACTGTCACCACGAGTGAGGGACAAACAGGAGTGCTTAGCCCCTGGAGCAAAGACTGGGGGCTGAGCCAGGGCTGGGCTGGGCTGGTGCAACCTGAGCCATGTGCTTCATGTCAGAGATGAGGAGTCTGGAAATTCATAGATCTGCTGCTCATTTAAACAGGCCCCCAGTTTTTCCGAGTTTATCACAAGGCATGCGGGACCCAGAGCCTGTACTGCCTTCCTCTGACTGCAAAGCTGATTGTTGTGATGTGGAAAGTCTGATTTCATGTCAGCCCTACAGTGTGAGAATCCAGCTGGAAAACACTTGCCCAAGAGGACCTTTGTTAAGGTTCAGACGTGCTGTGGTTGCCTTTCAATAGCTTCTTACAGGAGACTTGTCTTCTTTTCTGCCTCCACAGGTGGAAGAAATACGAGGGTTCATCGATAAAATCTCAGAGAACGTGGAAGAAGTGAAGAGGAAGCACAGTGCCATTCTTGCTTCACCAAACCCTGATGAGAGTGAGTGAGCTGGGACCTGCTTGTGTCCCTGCCGGCTATGGGGCTGCTCATGGGGTGGGCAGACACAGGTGGAAGTCCCCTTGTCTTCAGGCAGCGATTGCGCGAAAGCTCCGTTCCTGAGGTGGTTGATTGTTGCGTGGGTTTCATGCTGGCGGGCAGTACAACTCCACCATGCTGCTCTGTCACTTCCCCTCCTCAAAAGCCTGAGGGGAGAGAATATGAAAACGAATTGAGATAAGGAGAAGGAGATCACTAACAGCTACTATCGTGGGCAATACAGACCCAGCATAAGGGAGGCTAATGTGATTTACTGTCTATTACTCACAGTGACATTACTGTCACTGACTGCCACTTCCCCTCCCCTCCCCCCTGCCCGTCCTCCCTCCCCCTTCCTGCAGCACAGGGGAACAGGGCTGTGCTCAGCCCCTATCGCTCAGTCTCTGCCACTCCCCCACTGCCCCTGCTCCACATGGGCTCCTCCACGGCTGCATGGGGAGATCTGCTCCGTCTGGTGCCCACGGGCTGCAGGGGGATGGCCTGCTCCTTGCCCTGCTGAGAGCCAGGAATCTTGCTTTGTAAGCCCAATACAGCAGTCCACGTGAGGGAAGAATGACACCTATGCAGAAAGGAGATTGTGAGACTCCTGCTGGCTTTCTGACCTTGAGAGAGAAGGTGAGGTTTCAGAGAGGCTGGTGGAGAATTCCTGAAGGACAGGGCAGTGCAGAGGCTGAAAATAGCAGTGGCAGTTTTGAGGCCAGGTGGCTGCTTTCTCACTGCCCAGCCTGAGTGCTTATTCTGCATTTCCATTTGTATCCGTTACACGAACTGCAGGCAGAGCCAGCACCACCCGTCCCTGCTGACTGAGCATCAGGAGCCAGCGGTACAGCCCTGTGAGCCCACAGGTGTGTGCTCCTGGCCCTGTCCCCTCCATCCTTCAGGACATCTCTTTGCTAACTTGAAGCTGTCCCCAGGTGCAGGCAGTGCCCTGGCTGCCAGCTGAGGTGCTGGGGCGGTTGGAGGAGGTGCTTGATGCAGGCAGCTGGTGTTCCTAGCATGGAGACTTTACAGATGCAAAGAGGAGTGCCACATCTCAGGCTGCTGTTTGCCTGTCCTCTAGGCTCTGTTGCTCTGTGCTTGCAGTGTAGGATTTAGCAGTGTTTCTGTTTGGGTGTTTTTCAGGAAGGAGCTGTCGCTGCTTTGCTTCCCGCTGCCGGGTGAATGCAGCGTGCAGCAGCACGGCACCTGCTCTGTGCTGAGCCACCGCTTGGGCTGCAAAGGGCACTCATGGCCTCAAAGTATGATCTATTTAAAAGTGAGATCTGCAGCGAACAAGATACTGTGACATTGGTGTGACTTCCAGAAGCAGGAACATTGGGAGTGCTTCTGGTTTTGTTTTACAAAATTACTTTGCCTTGGTATTGCAGAAAATGCAGCATATGATGCCAGAAACCATTTGGGCAGCACAGGAGAGCCTCTGCATTGTTAAGTAATCTGTGTTTTGTAACACTGATGCGCATGGTGAAGGTGCAGTGGGGCTGGCCAGGTGCAAACCAGGAGGCAGAGGCAGATCAGCAAGAGCTGCCCTCGTCTGGAGCTCAGTCCTGCATTTTGGTTGGTGTTTTAAAAGTTGAAGCCTCGGGAGCGTTGCCTTGGTGCTTCAGCATCTTGTAAGATGTCCATTGCAAAGGTGGTGGGAAATCATACTTCTGAGTTTCAGAAAAAAAGGTACAGACTTGTAATTGCTGTCTGGAGGCAGCTGTGCCATGGGTGGTGCTGCCTGGCTCGGTGTGCGGTTTGGCTCCTGCAGAAGGAGGTGCAGAACACCACAGGGAACCGCACCCCAGAGCTGCATGGCCTTGGGGCAGGGCTGCAGAAGGTGGGGGCAGAGCTGGGCTGTTAAGCTGGGAAACAGATTAGCAGTGGTTAGAGATGTTGTTGGAGCAGCAAGAGGATGAATGGATGGATGCACAGCAGCTGAATTGGCTTTGCAGGGACAGTCCTGCCGGAGCCTGCCTTGCGGATGACTGTGCTTAGGCAGGCACAAGTACTGCCCCTCTGAGGTGGAGGGGCCAGGGCTTGGCATCATACCTGCCGTGCCTGCCTGCATAGCGCCAGGCTGCACTTGTGTTGTTGTACTCCTCTCTTCCCTCCCCTGGTCTCTTCTGGCTGCACAGACTGTTCTCGGATCTGCGTTGCCACTGCCGCCTGTTCTTATTTTGGTGCCCTGTGGGTGGGCATCTGCCTCACTTTGCTGTCGTGCTGGTGAGGTGGGGGGACGGGAGCACCTCCCTGCCCAGCAGCTCTGCGCCGCAGGGACACTGCTCTGCAGCTTCACCTGCAGACGTGGGGTGCTTGGAGGGGCACTGGGGGCTGTGCCCCTCCACAAAGGGGCTGTTGCTTTTCCTCTCAATTGAATCAATTCCTGCTAAATCTGTTCTTAAAATCCTTCCCCGTGAGCTGCTGCGTCTGCTGCCCCTTGTGGTGCTTGAAGCAGGCCGTCAGCCTTTGGTGCTTGGGCTGGGCTGGTTCCCAGAAGAGGTGGCTTTGAATATTAAGTCACCACATGGAGAGGGATTAAATGATGTTTTGCTGGAGCTGTCGGGAAGGACTTCTGTGCCATTCATCTTCTCGGCGCAGTTTTTCTCCCTGCTTCCATGCCCGCGGTTCCTTGGTGCTGAGTTATATAAGAAGTGCTGTTTGGTGAATGAGTTGCCTCCGGGAACACAAATCTTCAATCTGAAGTCGTGTCGTTCAGCCTGTCAGCTCAGCCCCTCTCTGCAGACTTCAGAAGACCTGAAAAATATCTCAAACCTTGAAGTGGGTCTGTTACTGCTCTGCAGTGAGGCAGAATTTTCCCTCTGTTGTCACAGACGTAAGCAGGTGGAGGCCACGGACACCTGGGTGCAGCTCCCAGGTCTTTGCGCAGCTTCGTGCTGCAGGAGGTGCGAGTTATTTGGGGAGGGATCTCATGTTCCTAGCAGAACATCTGCTAGCAGAGAGCTGTTCCATGTGGTTAAGGAGGCAAATCGTAGCTGCTCGGCTTAGCCTGATGTGTTGAAGCAAATCTGTCTGCTGCTAAGAAGGCAATTTTGGGTCATCTCAGTGCCTTGGTGTTGCCTGTGCACCTCTGAGGGGGCTGTGTGCTTTTACGGTAACCTTGCTGCTTGCCAGGTCCTTCGTCAGGGTGTCACAACTGGCAGCCTGCTCTCCGAGGATGAGGGCAGGGCACGGGTCCCTGCCCAGCATTGTGCCATGCTGTGAATGCCTGCCGTGTGCTGAGGACAGAGAGGGCTGTGCCCAGGGGTGCCCCTGGCTTGCTGCATCACACCTTTGTCTCACACTGAGATGCTTTCCATAACCCTATAATGCATTCCTGCATTCCTCCAGCTCCGTATTGAAGTAGTTTTGTTTCTTGTCCGAGTAATTCCTGTTGAAGGGCCGCTCCAGGGCTTAACCTCCAGTGGTCAGTATCCATCTTCTCATTTCCAGCCCGAGTCTATTTATGATCAATTTAAATACCAACGTCATCACAAGAACAAATATATTTAGCTTAAATAGCTCTTTGCCCTTCTGGCTTCATCCTGTCGGGTCTGTGCAGCAGCTTGTTCATTTTGGAAGAGCTTTACACAATCTCTGCCCTTTCCCATCCCCTCCCACCTTCCCCCTCCCTCAGTTTGCTGGGAGCTCCTCTTGCCCTGTGGAGCTGTTTGCTGGAGCAGAGCTTTATCCCCATTTTACCTGAACGTCCGTGCAGTCAGCCCTCAGCTCCTGCTGCTTGCAGTGTGGCAGTTTCCCCTTTCCCTGTGCAGCTGTGCTTTGCTTCTGCCCCTGCTGCGTGCCATGTGCTGGGCCAGGTGAGATTCCCTCTCAGTGCGCAGCCCCTTGCATGCCCAGGCTTTGTGGTCTCCATTTTCTGCTCCGTCATCCTGAGCGCTGCTGGGTGATCCGCACCGAGTGAAAGCAGAGTAAATAGCAATTAACTGTAGTCTGATTCATGGCAACATTAAAAAAAAACAAAAAACAACAAACTAAACCCAATTGTCTGCTTTGTAATTATTTTGGGCTTAATTTAGACCAAACAGCGGTCCTTCTGGAAGATGTGTGCGTGGCCTTTGCAGAGCTGCCGCTGGGTGGTCTGCGTCCCTGCGGTGTGCCCTGGGCTGGGGGCAGTGCCCTGGGGTGGGACAGGATGGCAGCAGGCGATCTGTGCAGCAGACCGCATCCAAACCCAGCAGCGCACGCTCCGCAGCTGTATCTCAGCTTTCTCTTGCTAAATCTCCTTTGTCTTGGTGTTGACAGACGGGGCTAATCCGTTATTTGCCGAAATGAGTTTAGTGAGGCTGAGATGAGCAAGCTGTAAATCCTGTTACTTGGGATTATGTGGGCACTGCTGTGCGTTGCAGGGCTGGGGGGCCCTGTGCTTTCCAGGCACGCTTAGAGCAGGAGCGCGGCCTGTGCCCAGGACACCTTGCTGCTCCCAGGGCCGCAGGCAGAGTGGGAGGGGGCCGGGGGCCCTGGGGTCACCCACAGCCTGTGGGGTGGTCCCGCTGCGGGGATTACAAGAACTGGCTCTGCAGAGCGGTAACTGTGTTCATCCCAGACTTTGGGATGATGAATTAGAAACTGCTGGAAACAGCTGGTGGGGATTTACTGACAAAAACCCCTCTGGGCTGGGGCGGCTGGAGAAACAGCAGCTGCGTGTTCCCTCTGCTAGCACTGCTGTGTTTCAGGTGGGAAGAAGGGTAGGAGGAGTGGATTCAAGTGGAGAATTTAGGCAAGTGATAGGAGGGAGCAGGGGGACGGAGAAGGACATCGGAATGTTAAAGAGGTTTGGAAGTATGGAGAAACCCTAGGAATCCTAAAATGGCAATTTAGAGCAATTGTCTTCTGATGTGCCAGCAGCAAGAAAGGTGTCATCATTTGCAGTAATAGGGAGAAGTGTTCTGTTTCTGTGCGCAGCGTGAGTGAAAGCCAGGTGACACGTTCAGTGGCAACCCTGGGGCTGTCCTGGAGGAATCTCAGGAGGGTGCCTGGGGCTGTGGGGGGCTGGGCAGGCAGCACGCATCCTGGGGCAGCCTCGCATGTGGCTTTCAGCAGCCAGCAGGAGCTGCAGAGCTCTCCAACAGCTCTGGTATGTCCAGGGGGCAGAGCTGTCTCATCTTGGAGCTAGGTGATCCTTAAGGTGTGTTTCAACCTAAGCCGTTCTGTGATCGGACAGCCACTAAGCAAAGGAAGGAGGCTTACCGCTTCCCTCGGACCGGGTGAAGGGGTTTGGTGCGGTCCATGCGATGTTGGCCAGGAGCGGCTCCTGTTGCTCCCTCGGCTGTATCCAGGCTGCAGCATGCTGGGCTGCCCTCCTGCACTCCCCTTCCCCTGGTGGTGTGCCCCCAGGCCGTTCCTGACACCACTGTGCGCACGCTGCGGCAGTGCTGCACCCAGACGTTCACGCAGAGGGACAGAAAGCCCAGGGCTCTGCAGAGGGGATGTGAGGAGAACACTGAGGACAGGCAGAATCTCTGCCCTCGGCTTGGAGAGGAATAGTTGATTCAGTGCTCAGAAATAGTACACAGAAGGGTGGCTTAATACTGTGGCGTGGTAAAGAAATAAATTATTTTTACAGGAAGATTTGGAAAATAATCCTGTTTGTTTTCCAGAAAGCTGCTAATACTGTGCTGAAGTATGTCTGCTTGTATTGCTGCAGCGATCAAGTGTTGGGATGTTGTTCCAAATCTTTCAGCGCATGGTTTTAGGAGAAAATATTCAGATAGAAAATATCTCCTCGACCTCCCTCCCCCCCATATCCCGTTCATTTATTGCCTTGCAACACCGCCTACCTGCAGCACGGCGCTCCCGCCTACAGTCCCAGCACGGCGCTGCCATGCTCCCACTGCTGGCGTGACTGTGGCCGGGGGTGCTGCCCGGCAGAGGAGTGGGTGCTCTGCAGCTGCACAGCGGCACTTGGGAATGATGAGCACCAGGAAGGTGATTAATCACTGCAGGGGACGTTGCTGCCCACTTGCTGTTAATTGGGATCCCTGCAGAGCGGTACAGCTGGGGCTGCCCAGGCAGCTGCCAGCCCCGGTTTGTGCCACGCTGCCTCTGCTGAGCTCTGCATCATGGCTGGGCAGCAGCACCCTGTGGCTCTGATGCCAGCCCTCCTGTGCCCTGTTGCCTGCAGGGCACAGGGGTGTCTGCGCGGGTGTTTGTCACCCTGAGCGGGGTGTGCAGGCTGCTAGGAGAACAAGTATCTCTCCTCTTCATTTCTGCCCTGGCCTCAGTGCAGTGCAGGTTGCCTGTGCAGACGCTGCAGCTGGTTTCTGCACTGTGTCCCTGAGCTCTGCTCTGGGCTGGGATCCCACTGCCCCTCTCGGGGCTGAGGGAGCTGCAAATCCAAGCTGCTGACTTAACCTTTGTTTAGAGTCAGCTTATTCTGTTGCAGCCCCTTGAAATCTGCATCTGACTACGAAAGAGAAGGATGAGCTATGAGCAGGAGCTCATTGCAGCTCCTCAGCACATAAATCACGCAATGCAAGCTGCAGGTGTACTGTGCTGTGCAGCTGCAAAGCGAGTCCCACCTGGGGCATTGTCTGTCTGGGAGTCTGGGGTTTGCCTAAAACTCCAGTAGTTGTGAAGGCTGAGATGGGGGTGAGATTTGTAAAAGCTCGACCTGCTTGGGATTAGCAGTGAATTAGCAGCTTGCTCTTTAAGCAAGCTGAGCGGCAGGCCCTGGTCAGCAGGCTCCCTTCGTTTGCCCTGTGTGCCTTTAATTCCCGGCACGTGGCATGGCTCGGCTGTGCCTGTGCCTGCCGCGTTCTGCTCTGCGGCCTCCAGGTGCAGATCCTCCTCACTCTCCCTCCGGTGAGAGCTCTGTGGCGGTGTCACTTCACATCAGTGGTGATCAAGCAGCAGCGCTGCGAGTTGTCGTGCCTGCAGGAGCATCTCCTGGGCCTTGAGGTCACCCCCAGGCCCATGCCAGCTGGCAGCCATGGGGCAGGGCCCCACCATGCAAAAAGTCATTCCCCACTGCTGGTAAGCTCCCCCCGAGTACTGGCAGGCCACCATGGGTCTCCCCTTACACTCATCCCTTTTCCTTCACCCAGGTCATAGTTTGCTTGGTTGTGTTTTCTGTTGTCTTGGGGAGGTGCTCTGGCATAACCCTTTTGCCAACACTTTGACTTTATGAGGTTTTTCATCCTGGTACCCTGATCCTTCCTCTGGTGTGGCTGATACCTGTGGGTGCTGGAGGACTGGGCTGTGTGTCTGCTCTCCTGAGCAGGCTCATGGTGCTTCTGATTCAGTGGGGACTTAGGGTACATCGTTGGTTCTTGTTCACAGAATCATCGAACAGAATCACATTAGAGATTGGAAAAGACCTCTAAGATCATCCAGTCCAACTGTCCACCTGCTGCCAGTATTGCCCACTGACCATGTCACTCAGTGCCACAGATGCCCTTTCCTTGAACACCTCCCTGGGCAGCCCGTGCCCTGTTAGTGCTGGTGCTGGTTGTGTCATGAGAGATGGCAGTCACGTTTGGGATGGCAACTGTTGGAGGGGTCCAGGGCTGTGTCTGTGTGAGAGAAACTGTCACATATCTTGGCTGCTGCAGTGCATAGGGCTCAGCCGTGGGGTCATTTGTGGTCTTGTCTTCAAGGAGCTGCAGAAAGCTGGGTGTGCTGTGAGGCTGCTGTGGCAGAGGGTGATGGCCAGGTGACATCCCACCTCATTTGCCTCTGTTTTCTTTCATTCTGCTCAGCTGGTGGATTTCCCCCAGAGCAGAGCTTGCAGAGCTGGTGATCGGCAGCTGATGTGCTTCTGCCTCCCTTTTCTCCAACAGCCCCAAAATGAGCGGTGTGTGCTCGGGTCAGGCAGGTGGTGTAACTGCAGGAAGTAGGGCTGAGCTCCGCGTGGCAGCTGTGTAATGCTCAGCGCAGGTGGGCAGGGACCTCAAATCACAGCCTTCTCAGGATATGGGGAAACAAAGCCCACTAAAAATCCCAGTCTGAGTTCTGCATGTAATCAATAAGCAAACGAAGCTGGATGGCGTGTGGAAAGGCTGCACCTCTGTGGGAACAAGATGTTTCTGGACGTGTCTGCACAGAAGGTGACAGACCCTGAACATCAGAGCAGCGCGGAGGGGCTGGGATAAGTTGGGCACGGGGTTATGTGGGGACTTTTCTTCCACCCAGGAAACCTGATGAGTTGTAGCTTCAGAATAAGTAAAAAGAGAATTCCTTTGGTAAAATAAAATGCAAATAGCAATGGATTGGAAAAGCAGCGGGGAATGTGCAGGGCTGACAGATGCTGATGCAGTTACTTTATATGGGAAGCAAAGAGGGGGGAGCTGTGTGGTTGCAGCAGAAAGAGCAGGAAGTGGAGTATTTGGGGCGGGCTGCAGGTCTGTGCTGGGAGCCGGCAGCTCGGCAGCTTCCTGGCCGCTGTAGCTGGTAGCCCTGCAGTGAGGCGCATGTGCCTTGTGCCAGCATCCATGCGTGGGGTCTGTGACATCGGAGTCTGCACATGCTACCTGAAATGCCAGCATCAATTTGACAGTACATTTGATTTAAAATAAATAAATAAAATAGTGTGCATTTGCTAGGAAAATGGGGGAAGAAGTATTGTTATTTGAAGCAGGATGGCTGCAGCTGCACAGCACTGGGATTCAAGGTGCTCTGAGCAGAGCACAGCGCGTTTGTGCCCCAGGCTCCCACGTCAGCGGCTCTGCTCCCCCCCCGTGGCCCTGGAGCCCCTCCAGCAGTCCTGTCTGCCTGAGTGCACCGGGGCTGCTGCAGAGAATTTCCTTCTGAAGGCAGGCAGCATCAATCTCGAGCTGTCCTGAACGTCGGCGTTGTCTGCTTTAAGCGTCTTGCAGTCTGGTGGTATTGTTAATGAGCTTCCAGGCCTCACAGAGGTGGAGCAGAACTGCATTTCCCTAATTGAGTTATCAGATTATTAGCAAAAATGCAAATGAAAGAGCTGCTTTGGTTACAAGGGAAACAAAGTCAAAACTAAGCTCTGCTGTGTGGTGGTTAATCAGCAAGGGCGAGTGAGTGAAGGAGATGCAGCGCAGCTGGGATGCGGCCTCCTGATTTCAGGCCGGGCTGTCCCCTGGCAGATCTTCCTTCTTAATTGTGGGAAGATGTAGATGATAGACACATTTACTGAGTCACTTCATGAGTGCACCCTGCTGGTAAAAGATCTTGCGAAGGGTTAATAGGTGATTAATGAGCATTGAAGTACGCAATTAGTCAACCGGCATGGACTCCAGCAGGTTGGAACTTGGCTGCTGATCTGCAAATGCAGGTAGATGCACAGCTGAGGAGCACCTTGGGCAGAGACTATTTATTACTGGCCTACAGCCCCTCCTGAGTCGCTTAGTTGTGCAGCTTTAACACAAGGAGTGGTCCCTCCCTTGACTGCTCAGATGACTGCCAGAGGTTTTCATAGCTGTAACAAACAGGCATGGAAGAAGGAGGGCTGGAATCTCTTAACGAAGGGCACCTGGCTCCAGGTGGGAGCTGAGCCCATGGGAGCTGTCCTTGTGTGCTGGAGAGCTTCTTGGTTTGTGCTGAGCTTGGAAGGAGCAGTGCCATCTCTGTTCCACTTCTTCGCATCCCACGCACTGTTCTTTGACAAAAGACAACTGGAAGCACGCCCTGGCAGTTGGCAGCCCAAGGTCCTAAGGTCCCCTCCAACCTGAGCCATTCTGTGATTCTCATCCTGGGGTGTCTGGGGCCACCTGAGTGCCATGTCCGCTGTAGAAATACAACCCGTGATGAGTTTTTGAAAATGCAGCGAGTGACTCATGCAGCTATCGCATGTTCAGCCCAAGTCAGAAATTAGGGCAGTTTTATGCAAGACATGTTAGCATTTCTTAAAATGCTACAGCTATAAGGAGTGCCTTATTCTTGGCATCCATCTGGATTCTTGCAAAGGCAGTGCTTGGAGTGGGTAATGGCACCATGTGTGGATTGCATTTCTCTCTGTGACCAAAAGGAATCCGGAGCTCCCAATCTGGGAGTTAATTCTGTGCCTTGAGAGTGCTGCGAGGGCTTAGAATAGCTTGTAATGCTGCAGGGAAGCAGCGGGGCGGGAAAGCAACGTGAAGAACATAAGCAGAAGCTCACCTCCCTTATTTTCCTCTGGGCTTTAGGGACATTCTGCTTAACTATTTGCACATCCCGCTGTGTGAGCACAGTGAGCCCAGGTGGCAAATACCACTCCGTCATCTCTTGTTGCGTGAAGCTGAACTCAGCCCGAGTGAGTTCAGTGAGGCTTGGATGCTCCTGTTGGTGTGAGAACAGTGGCACCCACTCACATTCATTGACTCCTGCTGAGTGCTGGTGGTGACTGACCAGTGGATGTGAGTGCAGTGAGGGGTGCGTGGTGTGTTTCTGCAGTGGGACAGCAACAGTGGGTCAGCTCCGCTGGTGTAGGTTTTGATGAGCACAGCATGCACACTCTTGTTCATCGCTGGTAAAAATGCACAGCTAATTGCACAGCTGACTATGTTGAAAAATCGTGTTTTGTAGGTGGAAATTTGCTCTATCAAAACAGAGTTACTGTGCTCTTTGTAGCAGTTCTAGTTTCCATGGAAATAAAAGGAGGCATTACTTTTGGAGCAACCCACATATATGGGGCCCAAGACAATTCCTCTTCAGTTGTTACAGCTTACACAAGCCAAAAGGTTGGGCACCCATGTTTAATTAGTTACTAAAACTTCGCATGCTCCTTGTTATGTCTAGCAGGATGTGTGGTAATTAATGATAAGAGGAAGTCTGCTTGTCCTAGATACTGTGTGTGCCAGGAAGGGAGCTGCTCCATTGCTGGCACTTGTGGCTGTAATCACTGCAGAAAGGCAGAACCAACAGCAGCAGTTACTGCTCCAGACAGTGTTTGCTATGAAACCTTTTGCCAAAAATCGTTCCTCAGGTTCACCCATGCCAAGCTGGCTGCGTGCAGCATTGCGGGGTCGGCAGTGCCTTTCCTGTTCTCGCTGCTGTGTCCTGGCTGAGTGTGGTGCTGCACATTCCTGGTAGTTCCTCGTTCCCAGGGTGCACAGGCAGCATGGGGCCGGTGAGGAGCACTGTGTTCCATGGTGCATCACCAGCGCTACCGGGCTGTCCCTGCTGCTGGTCTGTGGTCCTGGCCAGGTGCTGGTGGTGCTACACGGGGCGGCAGATGCTCTGCAGTCATGTAACCTCCTGCAAGGCAGTTGCTTTTCAAAGACTGTGGGGTTTCAGAATAGTGCAGCGGCTTGGCTCGTCTGGTCTGACAAGTCACAGCCCGGTGCAGCTGCTTATCTCTGCAGAATCACAGTGTGACTGAGGTTGGCAAGGACCTGTGGAGGTCAGTGGCCCAACCTCCTGCTCACGCTGGGTTGCCCAGGGTTGTGTTCAGGCAGTGTTTGAACATCTCCATGAATAGAGTCTTTGTGCCAGTTCTGGGTCACCCTCCCGGTAAAAACCAGTTCCTTCCAGAACCATGGGGTGGCTGAGGTCGGCAGGGATCTTTGCTCTACCTCTGAAGGCTGTGGGAGGTCAGAGCCAGGAGTGGGACTCATCCATCATTTCTGATCTGACTCTGAATCTGCTCGCTGGCTCCCGGTGCCTGGCAGGCAGGACAACGGTGTTCCTGTAGCTGCAGGGTAATTAACAGTGGTCTCCTCACTGCTTCACCTTCGTTGCAAATGTTGTTTTTATTCAAACCTGATTTGGGAAGGGGGACTCACGGCTGCAGCTACCTTGCCACGTGCAGGTGGCTTTGCTTGCCTGGCGGTTAGATTTTAAAGAAATTCTTGTGCTTGCACACAAATGATTAGAGAGGTAGCAGTGTTTGGCCAGATGGCCGCCCGCGCCAGATGCTGGTGGCGGAGTGGGAAAGCTGGTGGGGCAGAGCCTGCTGCTGTATGCAGTCGTTAATGAAGAATGAGCAGTGCTGTGAGTGGGGAAGGCAAATCTTGGCAAAGAGAGAAATGCAGAGTATGAAGTGGCAGGGGAGGGAGAGCTCAGTGTGTGGAGAAGGAGAGGCTGGGGAAGCCGTAATTAAGGGAGGCAGACTGCAGCTGCAGGAGGAGCCCGCCATGGTGCTCGGTGCGGCTCGTGGTGCCTGGGCTGTGAGGGAGCAGATGAACCGTGCTGGGGAGGAGGGCATGAGTGGAGTTAACAAAAATATTTCCTATGCAGAAGCTGAGGAGGTCAGATGAACACCGGGTAGCCAGTTTATATGGTCCCAGACCTGCATCCATCCAATTTTCCCCGTCACTTCTGTACAGACCAAATGTGTCCTCAGACAGTTTGGGTTTTCTTCCCTTCCTGCCAGCATTCCCAGGGTTGGCTTTTATTTCAGGCAGCTGGAGTTACCGTGCCCTTCTCTGAGCAAGGAGGGATCAGGTTTGGAGCTGTGAGACAGGCAGTGAGTTTACCATGGAGCTGCCACGTTGCTGCACAGGTTTGCAGTCCTTGTGGCCCTTTTGCTTTTGGGGTTCCCCATTCTCCTCACCCTGCTGCTCCTGGGGCACCAAGGCTGCAGCCCTCGCTGTGTTGGGTGCAAGCACATGTTCCATAACATTGTTTCAGCTCTGCTGGAGATGAGAGCCCCTCTGCCCCCCAGCAGGACGGCTGCTGGCTGTGTCCCTGTGCCTCTCGGAGGTACTCAGACATGGCAGCGGTGACAGTGTGTCAGAGCCAGGCAGCGCGGAGCGAGGCTTTCTGTCTGACGAATTAGCAAGCACCAGAGAAGCGGGGGCTGGTGACACGGCGGTGACGCTGGCAGTGACACGGCACTGGGAGGAGTGGGGTGAGCGTGCTGGGCAGCACGTCCCCATGCCGGGGAGGAGGGAGGGCCAGGCTGGCGGGGCAGAGCTGCTAGGCCAGGGACCAGGGAGAGGTGGTGGTCACCGTGCAGCAGCCTGCCTTCATGCTGGGAGCTGCAGGACAGGGAGAACAGGGAGAAGAGGGGGGATGGATGTAACCTCACTGTGCTGCTGCCGGCCCTTCCTCACTCAGAACATGGTCTTGGTGGCATAGGTGACTCCAAATGAGGAAGGAATCCAGCGCCCGGAGCTGGGGAAAGCTGGGTGCACTGTGGAGTGTCTCAGGCGCAACGGGCAGTGCGGGGGCCCTGCAGCCCAGCGCTGTCCTCACGGCACATCCCAGCAGAAAGGTGGTGAAGTCAGTGCCTGGCTCTGTGAGGTGCAGTTTTTTCCCCATTCTGCCATTTCCCATTACTTTGCTACTGCCTTTTAGCAGTGCTCAGTGACCTGGGCTGCTCCTGGACTCTCCTGACAAGTAGTGCCTTTTCTTTCTGCTGATTAAATGCGTTGTGATTGTTGCTTGTGTACTGCTGCCTGTTGAAACATACCAGTGTGCCATGCAGCCCGTGCTCCCACGTGCCCAGTGCTGCTGGAGCCATGCCTCGTCCCCTGCTGTGCAGGGACCAGCTGTCAGCACCATGCCTGGCCCTGCTGCCTCATAGAATCATAGAATTAGCTAGGTTGGAAAAGACCTACAAGATCACCTAGTCCAGCCATCCACCTACCACCAATAACCCCACTATGCCTCATGCATATGGAAGGAAGACAGGGCACCGCTCTTTGGGACTTGTCTGACCACAGAGTGTCCAAAGCTGCATGCTGTGAGACTCAGCAGAGCAGCAGGCCACATTGGCTGCTGGGCCCAGCTCGGTGTGGCACCAGCAGGTCGTGTGGCAGCTGCAGCCGAGGGCAGGAGCAGTCAGATGGGCACAGTGTGTCCGTGCAGCTGCTGCTCAGAATGGAGAGAACAGCGGCAGAAGGACTGCAGCCTCACTGGGTGGCCGTGACCCCTTGCCTGTGCCGGGGCTGTGGGCAAGGCAGCTCCCTCCGCTCTGAGTTCAAAAATACAAAGCAGGCCACTTCTTTCCGAGAAAAAAGGCTGGATTGGTCGGGAGAGGTGTCTGAACTTTTCAGCAGGTGCCTTTTGGATCTGCATTTCACATGTGCTTTTGTAAGCGTCTCTTGAAGAGCTCTCCTGCAGCTGAAGCTCTGGGCGGTAGGACTTTCTCAGGTCATTTTTTCCAAGTAGTGCCAGGAGAAGTTTTTTTCCAGCGATAGGTGGTACTTTATCACGGAGATGCGAAACCCTGCAAATAACCTTCCCAGTTCTGCCTGGCCACCCTTCTGCAGTAAGCCCAGCTTCCCTTTGACCAGATGGGGTCACAGCATTGCCTCGTGCACGGGGTGGGCATCTCCAGTGGGCACTGCTCTGCTCCTGCACTGCTGCTGCCACAGCTGGGAGCAGTTCAGGCATCCAGTTGCCAGGCCCCAGCGCTCCTCTCGGTGGGACCACGAAGCAGCCCTGTCTGCGGTGCACAGCCACATACCCTTGCGGAGGAGCCTCCATCCCGTGTTCGGTTCAGCGGATGAAGAAGAAAGGGCAGCAGGATTAAATGCCAGGAGTTTGGTGCAGATGGTCACGACTTGATGATTTATATCACACACACATGGAATAAAGGATTCAAGCATGGTACAAGTCCTCCACACATTCTTTTCTTACTGCTTTTCAGTAACTCCTCCTTGGGGAGTTTTTCTTACCACTGTCTCTGCTTTTCCCTGCATGGCTGAGAAGGAGGAGGAGAACACATTCGCCCGGTGCTGCAGAGGTGCAGAGCAGCCTGAAGGGTAGCCTGCCTTCCTGAAGTGCCCTTTAGCAGGAGCAGATAACAATCAGCGGTTCCAGTGCATTAATAAATGACAACAGTAGAACGATGCGGAAGGGATGGAAATATAGGGAAATGCTTTTTCTGAGTGTTTGGGAAAAGTGATATACTTTATGATGATTGAATTCTTGCATTGCAAGCAGAGTTTGGATGGTTCTTAAACGGCAGATCCCAAAAATAGACCGTGCTGGATCCAGTCTGACTGGAGTCATCAGTAGGGAAGCTTGCAAAGAGCTGAGTAAGGTGGTTTGTCTGCCCTTAGTGTTGATTTCCACTAAGACTCCGTATACCTGGGAGGCTTTGGGAGCTCGGAAGGTGGCACAGTGTTCACTTTCGGAAAAAAGAGAAGGGGAAGGAGCTGAGTTCTTATTGACTGATTAACTTGACATTGCTTCTGGGCAAAATAATGGACTCCTTGAAGTGCAATTCGATCAATAGAGAATTAAGAGAGGATAATACAATTTATGCAGTTCCGCAAGGTGTCAGTAAGTGGGTCTGATCAGCTCCACGTGGTGCCATTGCCTACAGGGCAGGGGGGAGCTCGCAGCCTCCCCTGGGAGGACTTGGGCTTGTGGAATGGTCAGGAGCAGCCAGTCAGGACTGTTTGTTATCCCAGATCCTGTGGTCTTAATTGGGTGCCCCTCAAGAAGACAGCTCCTACATGGGCTGGGATGAGCGGGTGGCAGCTGCCAGCGGCCTGCAGAGCTGTGCTTCTGTGCAGAGCCCTGGGCTGCTTTAAGCTGTGCGTTAGGAAGGTCTCACTGCTAAGAATGCAGAACTGAGCTCTCCAGTTTGCATTGTAACTCGGGATATGTAATTATTGCTTTTGTCTTTGAGTAATTGGAAAGAAAATGAAGTCCCACCACTTCCTTCCAGAAGGAGGAAAGGCACCCAGGCACTGAGCTGTCTGTCTCCTCTACCTTTTGCACAGGTTGGTCATAAAATAAAAATGCTTCTTGCAAGCAAAGTTCAGCCCCGTTGTTGGTGCTGCTGGGCTGTAACCAGCGGGCCAGCATGGCTGCCGGTGGAGCAGATGGACGGGGCCCAGGCACCTGGCTCTGCATGGCCTGGACTCTGCTTCATCTGGAGGTTTCACTGCCGGATGGGACAGGTGGTACTCAGGGTACACCTTCAGCCCTGGGGGATCTGTGAGAGCTTTTCAAACTCCTGTGCGCATCACCTCTCCTGCTCCCATGTAGAAGTGTTGGGACCTTTTGCACTGACATCGAATCACAGCAGTGATGACACGATAGCAGTTGCTTGTCACAGTCACCCCAGGCTAAGGTGGAACGGGCAGTCTAGCACTGCCAGCTCCCTGCTGCCTCCTGTGCTACTGATGTTGAGCGTCAGTGCGCAGGTCAGGCTGTAGCAGCAGCCCATGTGAGAGTGTTCAGCAGCTTGTTTCATCCCCTCCCCTGTCACACAGGGGACACTTCCAGGAGCTCAGGAAGCAGGAGGGAAGGGGAGTAGGGAGGAATATTTTTCCCTTTTGCCAGGCAGCTCATGCATTGCTGGAGCTCCCATTACCAGCCTGGGCTGGGTGCCAGGAGGCAGATGCCCTCTGCAGGTTGGTGCCTGGCTTGCTGTTGGACCCTGCTTACCTCCCAGGTGGGACCGGGGGCTGCTGCTGGGCACTAGGACGTCCCCACGCCCATGCTGTGCTTTGGGCCAGCAGGAGGTGGGCTTAGGAATGCCAGCTGTCCATTTCAACCAGGGATTTTCTAATGAACCCCATGAGAGCTCACTAAGAATTGCATCCACTGCTATTGAACCACTGATGCGCTTGTTTCACAAACACAAGGGCACACGGCCCACTACTTTTGTGGATTTTGTTGCTCTCTTTTTTTTAATGTTTTAAGAAAAATATTAAAGTTAAAATGAGTTTTGTTACTTATATACATTAATTATATGTTTCATGAAGACTGCTTCAAAAGTAATGCCTCCTGTTTTATGATGTCAGCCCATGATGTCAGAGGCAGATGTTGGTGGTATAGCAGTAGAGGCTGAACCTTCCCACCAATGCCGCGTTCCATGTTGTTGCCTTGTGACAGGCAGCAGTAGAGGGGCAGTCTGACAGAGCATGCAGGCTCTTGCTTGTTGCTGGGGAAAATATGTAGCTAATGGTGATGACTGTGTTGAAAAATAGTGTTTTGTAGCTGAGAATTTGCTCTATCAAGTAGTGTTATTGTGCTCTTTGTATCGGTTGTAGTTTCCATGGAAATAAAGAGAAGGCATTACTTTCGGAGCAACCTACTTATATGGGGCCCAAGACAATTCCTCTTCACTTGTTGCAGCCCAGGAAGCCAAAAGGTTGGGCACCATTCCCTGTCCTCTCTGCATCCATGATCGTCTTCACGATGACAATTTTTTCCCATCTCCAGTTGGAATGTCCCACGTCCGAGTTTGCTCCATTGCTGTTTGTGATGTCCCTCTGTGCCTCCCAGCAGCATCTGCCTCCAGGTCTCTCCCTGCTCCTGCTGTGCAGCCAGAGGCGGCCATGGGGTCCCCTTTGCTTTCCTGCTTCCAGGTGAACAGATACAGCTCTTAGCTCTCCTCGTGTTTGCAGCAGCCTGGGTGAAGGTGCTTGCAGACACGTTCCTTTCTTCGTCTTCCCAGCCCTTCTGAAGCTCTTAGCTCTGAGTCAGAAATGTGTACAACTGTCAGTAGGATGTGACCTTCCCCCAGCACATTCCTATCATCATGATTTTCTAATTTTGCCTGTGACTGCCAGCTGGAAGCATACAGCATCAGAGCTACCACAGCCATCGAAATGACTCAGTTAATGTGCCTAGAGTCTCTTCAACGAAGTTTTATTCAATGAAGTAAGTCTTGATCTCATCAAAATCAAGAGGGAGTGTTAGGGTGGCAACATTTCTGAGAAATAGTGTTTGAACAGCAAGTGGTTTTTGCTGTATGTGGGATGTGGATCGTTGTGATGTGCTGGTCGTGCAGATGGGCCTGGAGGTCAGGGTTAGTCACTGTTGAGCCAGCCGAGCTGCCCCACGCTGTGCTGCTGCTCTCACAGGGGGGCAGGCCTGGCCTCTGCCACTGGCCCTCTGGTTCCAGGGAGAGCAGATGGAAGGGCCCCGCTCTGATCTGGGTTTGCCGAGCACGCGTGGCAATGTGGAGGTGCTGGTGTAGTGCAGGGAGAAGTCCTGTAGGGCACAGACATCTAGAGATGTTCTAATGATTGCAGTGTTTTTAGTGGTGAGCTCAGAGCCTTACTGCCTGACTTCTGCTGCTTGCATGTGGGAAAGAGGATAGATAGCCATGTGCCAAACCTTGTCAGTAGGGCTCACAGCTGATTTACTGCTCTCAAGTGTGTCGTACACTTCGGTTTCCTTCTCTCTGTAGCCAAGTCAATATCCCTGGCATCCCAGGAGGATCACTGCTAGAAAGCTTTTGCAGTCCTTGGGAGAAGGCGCTGGTGACAGCAGGGACTCACTGTGGGGCCCCAGGTGCTCAGCAGGGCTCTGCTCCCAGCGGGAGCCTGCAGCTGCTGGTACCGCGCTCTGTGTCTACATGTGGGCATGTAGGGATGTGAAGGAGTACAGGGAGGAAGGAACTCACTTGCCTCTGTTTCTGTTTGCACCTCCTGTGCCCCTGCATGCTGCAGTGTGAGGGCTGCATTGCACAACCCTGCTGCTGTGCTCCCCAGAGCCATTTCTGAGGTCTGGGACATGGGACTGGGGGTGTTCTCTGGCACTGTGTCACTGCAGCCCGTAGGTTTTTTGCCAAAAGCAGAGAATAGGCACAAAGTGTCTATTAATCACATGGTGTCAGAGGTGCTGCTGGACGCAGGGCAAAGGGACCCTGGGCACGGTTGGGCTAAGTCCTTGTTGCTAAGTCAGGAGAGAACAAGCAGAGGAGCAGCAGGCTGTCCCTGGGGGAGACGTATCCTGGAGAAGGCTGTCCAGCGTGGCGGGGTCCTGGGGAAATCAGCCTGCACTGCGGCACTTGATATGCAGAAGGGCTTTGATGTACAGCAGTCATTTTCTCTCCACTGTGGGAACCAGCGCTACCAGCTGTGCATCTGTTTCTGACCAGGAAGGGGCAGTGCTGCCAGCTCCCGTCCCCACACACTATAGGACTGGTGAGCAGATTGGAGCAGTGCCTACAGCACCCATGTTTGCTCTTTTCTTTCTCCCCAGAAACAAAGGAAGAGCTGGAAGAGCTCATGTCCGACATCAAAAAGACAGCGAACAAAGTGCGCTCCAAGCTAAAGAGTGAGTACATGCTGGTGCTGCTGCTGCGGGGCGCTGGGGAGGGGGCTCTGGCGATGTCCCTGTGGCTAGCACTTCTCACTGATCTCTGTTGTGCTGTGGCAGTCACTTTCCCCAGCTCTGGTGTGAGCCCGTCTTGACAGCAGAGGCAGCCCCGAGCCCCCTGGGCACCTGCTGCTCTGGACATGGCCCTGTGAGCGTAGTCTCACCTGGAACGTCGGATTTGCCCTCAGTTTTCTCCCGCTATCCAAGTGATTTTTCTTCTGCCAGCTCCTGCAGCATCCTCAGGTGTGTCCCATCTGGCCCCATAGATGTCTTGCAGCCGAGGTGGAGCGGCAGGTCGCTCACTGTTTCTTCCTGAATCCTGGGGAGTTACTCTGCTCCATCCCCTGTGTTCCAGCTCAGGGGCTGAGTACCCCAAGGATACTGACTGTTAAAGACAGAAGTAAAGAAGGCTTTGAGAACCTCAGCCTTTTCCTCATCCTCGGTGATAATATTCCCTGCTACATCCAGTTAAGGATAGAGATTCTTCTTGGCCCTCCTCATGCTGTTAATGTATTTGTAAAAACATTTTTTATTATCTTTTGGTGGACAAGAAGCTGGTCATGAGCCAGTGGTGTGCGCTGGCAGCCCGGAGGGCCAACTGTGTTCTGGGCTGCATTAAGAGAGGAGTGGGCAGCAGGGAGAGGGAGGTGATTGTCCCCCTCTGCTCGGCTCTTGTGAGGCCCCCATCTGCAGCACTGCGTCCAGGCCTGGGGCCCCCAGTACAAGAAAGACACAGAGCTCTTGGAAGGAGTTCAGAGGAGGCCACCAAGATGATCAGAGGGCTGGAGCACCTCTCCTATGAAGAAAGGTTGAGGGAACTGGGCTTGTTTAGCTTAGAGAAGAGAAGGCACCGGGGAGACCTCATTGTGGCCTTCCAGTACTTGAAGGGAGCCTATAAACAGGAGGGGGAACGATTGTTTACAAGGGTGGATAGCAATAGGACAAGGGGGAACGGTTTTAAACTAAGACAGGGGAGATGTAGGTTGGCCGTTAGGAGGAAGCTTTTCACTCCGAGGGTGGTGATGCACCGGAACAGGTTGCCCAAGGAGGCTGTGGATGCCTCGTCCCTGGAGGCATTCAAAGCCAGGCTGGACGTGGCTGTGGGCAGCCTGCTCTAGTGGTTGGTGACCCTGCATTCAGCAGGGGGGTTTAAACCCCCCTCGATGATCTTTGAGGTCCTTTTCAACCCAGGCCATTCTATGATTCTATGATCTTTAACAGTGGTGACCAGATGAAGTTCTTGCTGGGCTTTTGCCTTTCTCATTTTCCCTCTGCGTACCCTGTGTACATCCCTGCACTCTTCCCAAGTTTCCTGACCCTTCTTCCAAAGATCATAAACTCTCTTTTTCTCCCAGAGTCTCAGCTGAAGTTCCGTGTTCCAGGCCAGTCTTATTACCCTCTGGCCCAGCTTAGGGCACACAGGCACCTGTGCCTTTAAGATTTTCTCCTTGAGCAATGTCTGGCTTTGCTGGGCCCTGCTGCCTTTTATGGCAGACTCCCAAGGGATTCTCCCAAGCAAGGTTCTAAACAGATCGGCTTTGCTGACCCTCCTGACTTCACCAAGAACAGAGAACTCGATCATTTCATGGTCACTATGTCCAAGACATCTTCCAGGCTCTTGGTGCAGCAGTGACGCTCGACGTCGCAGCCAGCACTGGGAGAACAGCTGAGCACGGGTTCTTCCTCCTGGGGACATGTAACCAACTCTACAAATCGCAGGTTTTCAAGCTTCTGTCAAAAAAATTCCTTTTCCATACCTGTTGTGTTTTGTACTTTTTTTTTTTTTTTAAGAGGCTTTGTGAACCCGAAGAATTGCAGAGCAGGGTCCAGTTCCCCTTCCATTCTTCCAGAAAAGACTCATCAGTACGTGTTTGCCTGGAGCAGCAGCCCGCCGGTCCTTGTGCCTTGTCCCAGACCACCTTGTGGCCGGCGTGATCATTGGAAGGAAACAGTCAGGAATGATCAAAAACACCATCTGCTCACAGCGGATTGACTCCTTTAGGAGAGATATTGCTCATTCAGTGGCTAATTCTAATTACCGGCTTCTTGGGAAAATGTGATTTTATTAATTATCATAAATGTACAATGTTTGCCAATACCATTCCTTGGGAACAGGGAACAGTTGATGACAAATGCTGAAGAAGACCAATTGCTGATAAAAAGGCAGGGAAATGGTGGCGGGAGCTTTCTTCCAGGGTTTTTAGCAAAATGAAAAGGGCAACCCTCTGCGGTGCTGCTGGGGCTGTGCGTTGTGGCTGCTGGGCCGTCCCTGTGCAGCTGGCTGGCTGCTATTCATGGGGTCCCTGAAGAAGTCTCGAGCTTTGGTGTTTAGCAGAGATGTTTCAGCTCTGGGTTCCCTTCTCTTGCACAGCAGGAGAACAGCCCCGTGCTCCTTTTTGTTTAGATACAGGAAAGCTCCAAGGTCAGAGCCAAGCATTACGTCTGTTTTTAAAGTCTCTTTGGCGAACAATCTCTTTTTCTTCTCTAACTGGCCTGAAATAATCCGTGTCTTTCTACCCTGACCAGGTATTGAGCAGAGTATCGAACAAGAGGAAGGACTGAACAGGTCATCCGCTGACCTGAGGATAAGGAAAACTCAGGTGAGTCTCTGCCCTGATGGCACTGGATGGCGTTCTCATGCCGTCTGGCTGCAGCGTGTCGGAAGCGACCTTCCTGCTGGAGCTGGGGGTGCTGCTCTGCCCAGATGCGGCCTCCCAGTCTGGGAAAGGTTGCACTTGAAGGGCCGATGCATTTCTCCCTCTTACTCCAGGGAAACTGCAAGTAATATGCACCTTCTTCCACTGCCTTCTTAGTGGGGTTATCCAGGGATTTAGAGAGAGAGGCTTGGTTTATTCCCAGAGCTTTTCTGGAGGAATGAGGCAAGGTTGTTCCATAAGAAATGGGTGTGTTACATGAGATTAACAAGCTAAATTGGGTTTTGTTAAGGAGGTATTAAGGGTGTTCCCTTTCCTCCAGGTATGTCCCACAGCTGCTTTATGCTCGGTTTTGACAAACGGGTGTGCTGTTCTCATTTTTTGTCTCGTCAAGGGAGATGGACTGTGCTGGCTTTATGAGGGATGGTGGCTGAGGCACACAGGGTTCTGTATATCCAGCAACATGCACTGGTAACCAGGAGTCGCTGACCCTGCTTTGAGCTTGAGGTTGGGCTGCATGACCTCGTGAAGTCCCTTCTGGGCTGAAATATCCTATAATCCTTTCCCACTACCTCAGTCAAGAAATATTGTCAAGAAATGTCATGTACCTCAACTTTAGTAAGGCTTTTTACATGGTGTCCCACAACATCCTTGTAATGAAGCTCAGGAATTGTGGGATAGACAAACCGTGGTGAGGTGGAAGCAGAACTGGTGAGTGGCAGAGCTCAGAGGGCTGTGATCGGTGGCACGGAGTGCAGTTGGAGGCTGTAACTAGTTATGTTGCTCTGGTCGGTGCTGGGTCTGGTCTTGTTCAACACCTTCATCAGTGACCTGGATGAAGGGACAGAGCGCACCTTCAGCAAGTTTGCTGATTATACAATGCTGGGAGGAGCGGCTGGCACACCAGAAGGCCGTGCAGCCATTCAGTGAGACATGGACAGGCTGAGAGTTGGGTGGAGAGGAACTTGATGAGGTTCAGCAAGGGCAAGTGTAGGTCCTGCACCTGGGGAGGAATAATCCCATGCACCAGTACCGGGTGGGGGCTGAACTGCTGGAGAGGAGCTCTGCGGAGAAGAACTTAGGGGTCCTCGTGACCAACAGGCTGACATGAGCCAGCCGTGTGCCCTGGTGGCAAGAAGGCCAATGGTATCCTGGGGTGCACTGCACATAGCATGGCCAGCAGGGCAGGGAGGTGGTCTTCCCCTCTGCTCTGCCCTGGGAAGGGAACATCCAGAGCACTGAGTCCAGTTCTGGGCTCCTCAGTTAAAGGCAGATGGGGAACTGGTGCAGAGCCCAGTGGAGGGCCGCAGAGGTGGTCGGGGCCTGCGGCATCTCCGGTACAAGGAAGGGCTGAGAGCCCTGGGACTGTTCACCTGGAGGAGGAGGCTGAGGGGGGATCAGTGCTTGTAATGGGCAGGAGTCAAATGGATGGGGGCAGGCTCTTTTCTGTGGAGTGCAGTGACATGACAGGGAGCAGCGGGCACAAACCCAAATGGTTCCTTACCAACACGAGGAAGAACTTTGCTGTGAGGGTGCCAGAGCCCTGGAATGGCTGCTGAGAGAGGTGGGGGTGATTCCTTCTCTGGAGGCGTTCGAGACCCGTGTGGATGCCTTCCTGTGTGACCTGCTGCAGGGAACTGCTCTGTGGGGGCTGGACTTGAAAATCTCCACAGGTCCCTCCCAGCCCCTGTGATTCTGTGAAATAGTGTAGAAATAACTTGGGATACATAGTGGCCTGCCAATGCTTGAAGAGGTTCTACAGAAAAGGTGGGAAAGGCAGCCTGAGCTGGGGGGGGGGTCATCCAGCATGTGCAGAGGTGGGGCTGGGGGGGCTGTGAGATCCCTTCCAAAGCAACCATGCTGTGATTCTATGATTCATGTTGGATTTCATATTGGAGTGTCTTGTAGAGAGGTTCTTCTCTCATGAACAGCTGATTGCAATGGAGGGGTAGGTATTTTAAACTCTAAACTAAAAAAGGTGAGAATTAGATTAGATGCTAGGAAGAAGTTTTTTACTCAGAGGGTGGTGAAGCACTAACGCAGGTTCTGTATCCACAGAGAGATTGTGGATACCCCATCCCTGGAAGTGCTCAGGGCCGAGCTGGATGGGACCCTGGGCAGCCTGATGTGGTGAGCTTTCCCCCTCATCCACATATCGTCTTCTATGGAGCAGATCCGTGCAGGATGAGTTTCACATGGGAACAGACAAGCAAACAGAACCCTAATGGTTTGTGAGGAGAAAGCTGTGTGCCTACCAGTAAATCATCTCTCTCCCTAACCTCACTTCTTCCTGAGAAATGTGTGAAAACTTTCTAGTGTGGCCTGAGATGGGAGACATTTTGGTGGTCTGCTTGATGTCCTTAGCTCTTTAGAGCTAAGTCTTTTTTTATCTGGCTGTTCATGCAGATGCTGCTGTTTTGGGGTGGATTTCTCCATTTCTAGCAAAGGCAGCTGAGCCTTTGCATGATGGACCTCCCATACCACTTCTTGTAGAATTTACTCTGGGTAGATGTGACCAGCACTGAGCTGCTTCTGTACAGGGTGATGTGCACAGTACTGCGTGCTTTTGGCTCTGGTTGCTCTGCAGGACCAGTCTGCAATGGCAGCAGCTCCAAGTTGCCTGCAGGAAGGGTGTTCTTCACCAGCAGCCTGTGCTTCTGGGATCAAGCGCACCCTCAGCAAAAGTTTGCAGATGACACCCATCTGAGTGGTGCAGTTGATACAACAGAAAGAAGGGACACCATCCAGCAGTGCCACTTTGCACTTCAGTTCAGGTGGATTAGCCCGATACCTCTCTGCTCAAAGACCTGGCGTCTAACCAACAGCTGTTGGGATTGTTGCAGTATTCAGCAGGCAGCCAGCTGACTGTGGTGCTGGGAGGTGATCTGCATCAGTGATTCATGAAAGCAGGAGCAGCTCTGTGCCTGCATGCAGCAGTCAGACACCTGCCCAGAAGGTCCTGCCAGCCTTTGGGACCCCACACTCCATCCACGTTTGCTATACAGCACTGCATGTGGCTCTCCTGTAGAGACAAGTAATAGAAAGATTTAGATAACTTGAATGGAAATGTGTATGGGTGGAAGCAGCAGAGAGAATGGTGGAGGAAGAGATTGACATAGGCTGATGGCATCTAACCCAAAAAGTCGTTAACGTGCCAGCATAAGTACGTGCAGCTTTTAAAGCTTAGGGTCACAGTCCATTGGACAACTTACTCCAGGACAGGAGATGAGAAGGGCCTCTGAAGGTCCAGTGCAATTTAAATCATTCTGTGACTGTCTATTAGCTGTGCTGCCTGAAGACCCCAAAGGAGATAGGCTGGAAAGATGTAAGAGCAGTGCTGCTGTCAGCTCTTGAAGAGCTTGGGAGGTGCTCCCACGCCAGTCTGTGGTCACTGGGAGTAAAGATCCCAAAGCGTGTGAGGAAGACTCATAGAATGTGGCACACACAGGTGCTGCTGTTGGGCTTGTGAATTTGGGCCACAAGTTAATGAGTGAGTGAATCCAGAAGAGAGAGTGAGTGTGAGTGAAGGGGAGGTTTCGGTTGCATATCAGGAAAAACTTATTCAAAAGAGTGGTGCTGCAGTGGAACAGGCTGCTCAGGGAGGTGGTGGGGTCACCATCCCTGGAAGTGTTCCAGAGCCGTGAAGATGTGGCACTGAGGGATGTGGTCAGTGGGCTTGGTGGGAACTAGATGGTCTTAGGGGTCTTTTCCAACCTTAATGATTCTGTGGTTCTATGATTTACTGCCTCACTGCTTGGTGACACTGTGTAGTTTCTGCTGTGTGTCGGCCAACCTTCTGGTGGGCCTTCAATGGGAGAACGCCTTGCAGAATGGGGCCACTGCTCTGGCAGTGCTTCTTTGGCCTTTGCTTCTCCTTTTCTTCAGGGCGAGATCTGGTGCTTTGTCCTCTGTGGTTGCACTGGCAGATGTGAATGAAAACAAGACCTCTCAGAGCAGACAACTGAGGCTTTGTTCTACAGCAGAGGTCTCATTTTAGCAAACCATTAAACTGATAATGCAAATAGCAGCAGCCGGCATTGTTCTTCATTGCCAATGAGTTGGGGGGTGCAGGCAGCTTCGCACTCGTGGGGGCTTTACTCATAAATATAGCTCACCTAAGAATCCTATTTTCTCAAAACACTTTGCAGGGAAGCCAGAGGAGTATGATTGATTGTATTCCTTTTCATCTCAGAAAGCCTTTTGCACAGTCTGCTCCCCCGTGCTGCAGTCAGCCTCTAATAAATACTACTGTGACATTAGCAAATCTCCTCTGCAGAGGCTGCTTCCAGCACAGAGTCCTGCATCCTCCAAGCCCTGCGCAGGTGGATGGAGGCTGAGCCCGAGGCAGTGGGCAAGCAGTGCTGTGCAGAACGAGTGCAAGAGAAATGCTTCAAATGTGTCTCAGGAGCAAGTGGGAATGCCAAGTGCTGGAGCATGATTTTAGCGAGAGATATTAAAGCCAAAGCAGAGCATAGTGCACAGTGTGCACCAAAGCAGGATGGCAGCAAGCCCCTCTGCATGCCATCTCTTCTCTCCTGGTTGTGGGAGGAGTTGTGGCACAGCTCTGCTCTGGCTGCACAGCCCCGAGACCATTCCCAAAGGTCATTTTCAGGCAGAGGAATAGCAGCAGAGCTAGGACCTCTGAACTGCCATCTCTCTTCATCCCTTAGAAGGGACATAGGAAATTTAGGTATCTTTTACCTCTTCTTGCTCTCCTGAGTCCCGGTGCTTGGACTTGGCCATCCAGCAACAAGCCAAAGGCCCAACTGGAAGTCGTAACACTTGGATGAGGTCCTGACAGGGGGGGGATCACAGTGCATTAGTGGGAGCGGACTGCAGCCTCTGCCTCAGAGCAGTGCCATACCAGGCTGCTCATGGCCTTGTCAGGCTGCGTTCTCACTGTGAGGATGGACACATTATGGGCAGTAGGCCTATGGCTCTTTTGGGCCCTGGTCCAGTGCTTGACCACCTTTGTAATGATTTCTACCCCTCCACTCCCTGCTGCCCCTAATGGTTGTCAGATTTCCTGTAGGAAATTTCCAGTTTCCCATATCCCAGCTTGGTCCACCACCTGTTGTCCCGCCACTCTGCACCTCCAAGAAGAATCTGGTTCCAGCTTCTTACCTCCCACTAGGTTGCTGTAGTCAGCAATAAGATGCCTTCAGCTTTGTCATCTCCAGGTGGCCATACCTGCCTCTCTCAGCCTGTCCTCATTCATCCTCTGCTCCAGCCCAGACCATCTTGGTCACCTCAAAGTCTGCTTGGACTTCATATCACCGTTCACAACCCTTTGAGCCTAGCAGTCCAGTTTTCCCTCTGTGTTATCCAGCCCGCATCTTATCAAAGACCTGAAACTCAGGACATGCACACCCTTCCCTGAACTCCCCTCGTCTGCCCAGCCACTCATACCATTGGAGAAGACAATCAGATTAGTACAGCATGATTCGCCACTGGAATATCCATGCTGGCCGTTTCCAGTTTTCTTCTTGTCCTTCCAAGAGGAGATGTTGTTTACAATAGGGGTGGTGAGGCGCTGGCACAGGCTGCCCAGAGAGGCGGTGGTGCCCTGTCCCTGCAGACACCCAAGGTCAGGCTGGAGGGGCTCTGAGCACTGATGGAGCTGTGGGTGTCCCTGTGCACTGCAGGGAGTGGGACCAGATGGCCTTTAAGGGTCCTTTCCAACTCAAACCATTCTGTGATGATTCTGTGATGGTTCTATATCCAATGACCTTGGCAGTGACTCAAGGATGCTGAGCAGGCTTGAGTTTCCCATGTCCTTCTCCCAAAAGATTGGTGTCACATTTGCCTTTTGTCAGTCACCTGGGTAGCTTGTGATCACCACTGTCTTTGGAAGATGACGGAGAGGCAATTTGCAGCAAATTGGTCAGTTCCACACTCAGATGCATCCCATCTGTTCCCATGGGTTTGCTTATCACCAGCTGTGTTGAGTGTTTCCAGAGTTCACATCGCTGTCTGTATGGCCAGGCTCACCTTCGCTTCCTTGTGCCGTCTGGAGCCAAGGAAATTGTTGGGAACCAGACTGAAACTAATTTTAAATCACCGGTCTGCGAGGGAAATTTTGCAATGGCTAAACCTACAAAGGTGTCAAGATTGTCATTCTTTTCCTGCCATATGTTAAGCAGCAGGCTCTGGTCTGTCTAGAATGAAGCCCAAGGAAGCCATCCTTCTTCTGAAAGGCGCATTTGTGCGTGGGAGTCGAGACAGGTTGAACTGGAGATCTGATTTAGATGTCTGGTACATGAAGTGCAGTCCTTGTGTAGGTATTTCTGCAGCAAGAGCTTCACTGGTTTGTGCTGTGAGCAAACCGCCAAGTAAAACAAGGAGCTGATTCCCTGTTAGCAGCTGTAAATCAGGAGTGGCCAGGCATTAAGATTATGGACTTCTAAGTATGTAAGTAATTTCGAGTTTATAACAGAGCGAACGCTGGCATTTATGTTCTTCCAAATGTCAGTACTTGTTATTCAGAATAGCTTTTGCTTTAATTGCTTTTGTGCTTGGTTCGTGTAGCTGATGGAAATACTTGCCCAGCAGGTGGGAGCTCTGCAGCCCTGTAGCGCAGGGGGAGCCCTTGGGGGGAGGGCTGGGCTGTCCCACGGGAGCCCCTCGAGATGAGTGCTTCAGAAATATCTTTTAATTACAGAAATGCTCAAGGACAATCACAGAATTATTGGGATAGGACAAGACCTCTGAGATCATCCAGCCCAACCACCCACATGCCACCAGTGTTGCCCACTGACCATGTCCCTCAGTGTCACATCTGCCCTTTCCTTAAACACCCACGGGGATGGTGACCCACCACCTCCCTGAGCAGCCTGTGCCAGTGCCTTGCCATTCCTTCTGAGAAGTTTAATATCCACCCTGACCCTTCCATGGCGCTGACCTTAGGTGAAACAACTGCATTTCAGAACTCCAGTTAATATTTTCTGTTTAGTGAATTTGTTTCAAATGCAAAATCCATCACGATGTGCTTTTATTTACTCTGAATATTCAGGTGGCTTTTATTTAATGACTAAAAGCCATTTAAAATGCCTTTTCTAGCCCATTTTCATGAAACTCCGTGTGCCTTAAAAATCACGCATTTTGTAGACATGTGGGATGCCCGTGGGATCATAAAATAACAATCTGACAAAATAAACACTGAATTAAATAACTTCTTAAGTAAAAGAGAGAGGGTATGCTATGCTGCTGAGCAGCAAGGAGTGTCATTCAGCACTCAAGGAGATATCTGGCTTCGGACCAGCATATGTTGATAGCTTTCAGCAGAATGAGAACGAACTGGATTTTAGGAAGACCATTTTGAGAAGACAGAATGAGAGTCTCTTGGACCGTGCATGGCGGCTGTGCGGTGTTCTGGGCTGTGACCTGGGGGTGATGGCGGCCGCTCCGACCTTGCCGTGGCACCTGGAGCAGAGCTGCCTGCTGACGCGGAAGCTGCCCCGGGCTTCCGTGGGAGATTTTCCAGCAGAGGAGGAATAAGATTGCCTGAGCCTGAGGCTCTGCCATAAATACCGAGCTGCTGCTTGCTTAGAATAGCTGCAAAGCAAAGGCGCATGTGTCTGAAGGTGTCTCCAGTGCCATGCCCAGGGGTAGGGGCCGCGTTGGCTTGGGACACGTGGACACATGGCAGGAGCACGAGTGGCTGTGTGCATGGGGCCTGCTGGGAGCCACAGTGTGGAGAGATGCTCCATTGCACCAGTCCTTCCCCTGTACGGGCTCTGAGGTCCCCTCCTGCTGGGCAGTGCTCGGGCACAGCCCTGGGGCGCGTCTCTCCACAGGGGTGACCAGCTGTGAACACGGGCTGTGCTGGTGGCCCTGAAAAGTCACAGGGGAAGCACTTAGCAAGAGTTCCTTTGTCACGTCAGTCACTCTCAATTTTCTCACTCCTTAGATGCTTTCTCATCCTTTCTGGATTTTCCTATACTTTTTCCATCCCCTCTTCTCCTTTCTCCCTCTGCTGTTTTTCCATGTCTCTTTCGGTTCCTGTTGCTCCCTGCTCCTGGGGTCTGGCTGCACAGGCAAGCTGCAGGGCTGAGGCTGGAGTCACCTCCTCCCCGCTTTGCAGGGCTGTCAGCTAGCTCCTGCTTGCAGGTGCTCTGTGAGTGTGCTGCTGAGCTGTGCATCACACTTGCCTCTGGAAACTCCATTTCTGGCACACCGGAGAAAGGGCTTGTTGAACAGGTGTGAGTGTTTGGAGGTAGTGTGCATGTGGTGCTGTACCCTGACCTTTCTGGAACAGCCTCAGGGCTGCTGGCTGTACTCGTGTTTGCTGGCGGCTGGATCACACAGCGCTCCTGGCAGAGGCTCCTGTCTTATTTTAAGATATGCAGAAGACAGAGAGATTGCCAACAGAGTTTCACAAAGGGCACATCACACCTAGCTAACTTGATGGTCATCTATGGCAGAGTGGCAGCATTGGTGGAGAAGGGAAGAGCAACCAGTGTCATCTGCCTTGACTTGTGCAGGGCCTTTGGTACAGTCCCACAGAACATCCTTGTTTCCAAATTGGATAGACAGGGATTTCATGGATGCACTATTCGGTGGCTAAAGCATTGTCCAGGACAAGTGTCATCCCTCAGGGCTCTGCATTAGGACCAGTACTGTTCAATACTTATCTTCAGTGGAGATATGGGCAGTGAGATTGAGTGCATTCCGAGCAGTTTGTGCGTGACACTGAGCTGAGTGGTGCAGCTGATACAACAGAAGGAAGGGATGGCATTCAGAAGGACCAGGATTGAGAGGTGGGCCCAGTGCAAGGTTCTGCACCTGGGTGGGGGCAATCCCAAACGTCAGTGTGGACCGTGGTGGGACCTCCAGCGCAGGCAGGCCCTGTCCCAGTCGCTCTCCCTGGCTGTGGCCAGGTGCCCCTGCCCAAGCCTCATGCGCAGGAGGGTTGGGCAGCAAGTCTGGGTGCTGCCAGCTCACTGCCCGCGCCTGGCAAGGACAGCGTGGTTTGAAACCAGCTCAGTGATGTTTTGTCTGTCAGTTGCACTGGCCCTGCTTCCCTGCCAGCACATTCCCCATTGCTTCTGACAGATCACCGCAGTGCTGTCAGACCCATGTGCTGCAGGAGCAGCTGGGGAGGTGGGTGGGCGGTGCTGGGCTTCCAGCTCGGTGCCACTGTCTGCTGGCAGTGTCCCTGCTGGGTGACTGTCACGAGGTGGGCATGGGGCACTGTGCTGGGGCTGCTGTGTGAGGCGGGGGCAGCTCTCCACCACAAATTGTGCATCCCTGCCATAGTTGGGGCAGCCGCCGGCTTGGAGATGGTGCGCGGGTGGCCGAAGGTGGTGACCTCCTCTGTCGCTTTTCCCTCTGCAGCACTCGACACTGTCACGCAAGTTTGTGGAGGTGATGTCCGAATACAATGCCACGCAGACCGACTACCGGGAGCGCTGCAAGGGCAGGATCCAACGGCAGCTGGAGATCAGTGAGTAACGCAGGGCCACGCGCTGCACCGGCTGCTGGGCTCTGTCAGGAACACAGTGGGGCTGCAGGCAGCCGGGGACAGCCGCCATTGTCCTGAGGATTTTCAGCTTAAAGCCACGGCTGGTGCTTATTCAGCTGCTCAGGTTAAGAGAGGCAGAGTGCTGCACCTTGCTGGGGTCTTCTGTTCCAGGTGTGCTGATGCAAGTATCACCAGAGAAGTGAGCTCTTGAGATGTGGGCACTCTGCCTCCAACATTCGCCCTCGGAGCAGCACTGACCCAGCACAGTGGTCGCTCATGTCCTCTCCCTGCAGGTTGGCCCCAGGTGACAGCTCCGAGGCTGCAGCAGCTGTGGCACTGAGATCTCACTGAGACCCCCCGTGTAAACCAGAGACCATTGCTTGCTCTGGGGAGTTGCTGGCACCTGGTTAGCTTTAGAGAAACGGGTCATCTCCTAGCAAAGAAGAGCTGCCACCATAACTAGGGGAATAAGCACCAAGTCAGGGTGAGCAGATACTGACACAGACTTTGCAAACTGGCGGAGAAGTGTCTTGGGTTTTTGTGATCAGAATGTAAAAACACTAAGTGCAGTCTAGTTGTTTTTTTCTTTTCCTAACAAGTCAGTGCCTTTGCCCTTCAAAACCCAGCTTGAACAACAAGGTAGGGCCAGAAGGGTTTCCAGCAGGGTTGCCTGGGAGGTAGAAATGTCCTCATGCCTGTGAACGTGGGTGCTTATGGGTGTGGGCAGGTCCTGTGGAAGGCCAGGAGGAGGCTCCACTGTGCACATCATTCCTCTGTGTGATGTATAGTGATAACAAATGTTCATGCTGTCTGAGTGGAAGAGGGATTGACACCAGGCTCAGCGAGCGCTTGGTGTTCAGTGGGAAGCAGGATGGGGAGTGTGTGTCAGCTCCCGCTGGGGCTGACATCTGTGAGCTCACGGTGTGCTGCAGGTGATACCAGCCACAGGGGTGTCTTACAGGAGACAGATGAAGTATCCCTAGTCCTCCCTTCCAAGAGAGGAGAAGATTTGGAAGGACTTGCCCAGATCTTAATTGTCTGCAGAGAAGCCGTGAAAGAAACCTGAAAGGAACTTTCCTCTAGTTTTTCAGGGTTTGGAAGGACTCTGCCACTCTGCTTACATTATGCAGTACTTTGCTTTGTCCATCCTACATGGCTGTCATTTCATGCTGACAGGGCATGAGGAAAAGGCTGCTCAGGGCTCTTGGTGCTGTGGTGCTGGGTGCAGCGGTGCCCTATCAGTGGTGCTGAGGGACCTGCCATTCCCCAGGGGAAACAGGGGTTAGTGCTGGGGTGGTGCACAGCACAAGCCCTTGGTTCCTGTGGCCTGTGGCAGCAGAAAGCCTCTGGTGGCTTGTTAGCACTGGCAGCACGCTGAGGCTGTCAGGAATGCTGCCTGGAGCCGGGCCGTGCTTTTCCCGTGGTGTTACAGCCCCAGCGGAGCTCAGCAGCTGTGCTGAGCACACACAGCTCCTGAAACCTGCAGCACTTGCTTTCAGCTGACGGATGTTCTGGGAGCTGTGGCAGTGAAGCCAGGAGATCACTGAGGCTTTGCAAGAATGAGAGCAGGGCGTTCTCAGCTACTCTGGGGAGGCTCTGCAGCACCTGCTGAGCTGCCCTGCCCTAAGTGCACCCACTGTTTGCCTTGGAGGGGGTGCAGCTGCTGCAGCCTCTTCTCCTGGTCTCTTTGTGACACACTGGCTCTGTGTCTCTTACACCTCCTGTCCACACAGCGCAGCGATGGCAGCGGGCATCTACACAAATACCTCTGCCAGAGTGCTGTGGGCTGCAGGGAACACTTCCTTTTTGTGCGTGGCTGGATGGGACACACCAGCAAGTGAATTTCAGGGAAGAGACCTATGGGGCTGTGCCCCCCTACCGCGGTCCCTGTGCTGCCACCGACTTCCACCCCTGCAGCCGCTGCTGGGAGCTGCACTCCTTCACTTCCTCGTCCCATTTTGGCCACTGTGAGGAATGACATCTTAAATCTCAGGGCAGCACTAGCCCACCCCATGTGAGCTGGACAGGTCTGTATTTACAGAGAGCTTGTAAGCCTGACTCGAGCAGAGGGTCCTGGCCTTGAGGCAGGGGGTCTGGCCTGCTGTGCTCCCAGATGGAGCCTCATGTTGTTCTGAGGTGCTGCAGCTGGATGGGCACAGCTGGCCTCTCACGAGTGGCACAGCCATGGTGTGATGAACTTTGTGCTGCCCCAAAGCCATTCCTGTGCTGTGGACAGGGTGCAGCCTCCAGGCCTCATGTTGTGCCTTAGCATTAAAGCAAACTCTTCTTAACCAGCTTCACCAGACCTCCACTCGTTAATCCACACGGGACCCTGAATGCTCTGGGGCCTTTACCAGCCTTATGCTTTGCAGAAGGGGAATGGAGCAGTGAGGAGACAGTGAGAGCCAGAGTAGCCCATCCTATCTGCCTGCAGACACAGTGTCTCCTGGAGCTGATCCTGCTGCTTGTCCTCAGGGCTGTCTCCAGGGCTTGCACGGGACAGAGCGAAGGGCCCTTGGGATGCACTGTACCTGGCACACTCCTTGTCACTGTGCTTGTGGCTGCTCGGTGTGGAACAGGATCGACATGGTTAAGTAACGTGCTGTTCCAGCCACTGCTTTTCTTCTCTGGATCTGGGTCAGCTTCAGCCAAGAGCAAGGAGCCAGCAGCTGCCCTTGAGAGCAGCCAGCCTGGCTTTCTGCAGGGCAGGGCTTCTCGCAGAGACTGGTTCATCTCTGTGGTCCGTTAGAAGGAATGTGTTAATTCAGACACGAAAGGAGATCTGACAAGAGTTGGATGTTTTGACGGAGAAATGAGATCCCTTAGTGTGGGACACAGGGTGGGCCGTGCTTGGCACCAGCTGGCTCAGGATGATCTTCCACCAAAGTTAAAGTAATTGGCACCGTTTTTTATCTCTAGGTCTGTGCTTGCAGAGCTCTTGTCTTCAGAGAGATCTTTTTGGAAGGATTGATAACTTGCCCTAATTTATTTGAGTCTTCAGAAATCTCTGGCTGCCAGAAATTTCCCAGTTGCCAAAGCCTTTTTGGACTGCTTTTTTTTGAAATTATGGAAGGTTTTGTCTGGAGGTAGTTTTGCTTGCAATTAAAAAAGATGTGTGTTTCCCTTGTTGTGTTGCTGGAAGTTGTCGGGCTGTCGAGTCCCTTGGAAAGCCTCACACTGCTGCTCCTCACCCTCTCTGCTTCTTTGCACTTAAGTCTCATGGGCAGACCATCTCTTTGCTCTGTCCTGTGCTCCTTCTGGGCTGCAATGCCCCATATCTCTGTGCTCTCCCTGCTCAGAGTGCGCCCTCAGAAAGGTCTGGGTTTTTTGGACACCCCAGGGATGGCCGCCTCGTGCCACCTCCGAAGCTCCATGTTGCAGAGGGTGTTCGCGAGGGAACATTTCTCCTCCTGCTGCCCTTGTCATCCTTGTTGCTGTATTTAGCACGTGGTCAAGAAAGCCCATGGGAAGCCCCTGCGCTGGGGGCTGCTGTTGGGGAGGAGGCTACACATTCCTGGTCTGGCTGTGGACATAAACCCATTTGTTTGGTGGGAATCAGAGCCGATGAGCATGAGCTGCTAATGAACAGCCTTTACTCCAGAGTCTGCTGCTCATTGAGCGTGTGTTCCCAGTGCTGGCAGAGCAGTGCATATGAAATCACGGGGTCAGCAGTGCTGCGGGAAGAGCCTGCTCCCATCTCGCACTGCAGTGCTGAGGCCAGCCCCACACTGCCACCGTCTCCTTGGTTGTGCTGCAGGGGAGGGGGCTGCAGCTGGGTATAGCCCCATTCAGAGATGCCCTGGGCTCATCCCAGAGAATGTTACTGTCCCTTTTGATACCCTCTAAGAGAGCCAGTGTGCAGTGTGTGGTGGGGAGTGCTGTGCCAGACCTCAGCCCTTCCTTGCGGTCTTTGTTGGTTTCAGGCAGGTTGGGATGCATTCCTGTTCTCCTCTCAGTGCGTAGGGTTTGGGCTCCCGGAGGACTCCAGCCAGGGGGGCACATCTCCCCGGGCACTGAGGGGCCACAGCAGGTGTGCAGATGGAGCTGACTGCCCTCGTGGGCTTGCCAGGCTGGTGGTGGTCCTGCAGTCCGTCCTTCTCTTGGACTGCTTCTCTCCATCTTGTCACTGCCTTCTGCGCCCGGGGAGCTCAACCGTGCTTCTTGGAGATGCCTGGAGCCAACAGAGCCCTGTGCGGTGCTGCTGGGACTGTGGCCAGGGCAGGAGCTCCCACTGATGCGTGTGTGTTGCTTGCAGCTGGCAGGACCACCACCAGCGAGGAGCTGGAGGACATGCTGGAGAGCGGCAACCCGGCCATCTTCTCCTCCGGGGTAAGCACCACAGGTCAGCCCTGCTCCCAGCCCACAGCCACACCAGCCCCCGTACCCGGGGGAGTTTTCTGGTGGCCCTACCCCAAGCACTGCCCCGCAATGGGGATGTGGGCACGTGCAGAGTGCTGCCGGGGCCTGGATGCACCTTCTCTTCCACCCCAGGAGGTGCGCTGCTTCCCAGCCTTCCCCTCACCCCTCCTGGTGCCCCGTTCCAGCAGCAAGGGACTGCTCTGAGCTGTGTGCTGGCCGTGTCTCCCCACAGATCATTATGGATTCCAACATCACCAAGCAGGCTCTGAATGAGATCGAGACGCGACACAGTGAGATCATCAAACTGGAGAACAGCATCCGAGAGCTGCATGACATGTTCATGGACATGGCCATGCTGGTGGAGAGCCAGGTAGGGACGGCTGCAGCTCGGGACCCAGCTCTCCCCGGGGCCTTCCCTGGGGAGGGGAACAGGGCTGGGGTGCAGTGGGCACAGGGGCAGACAGCATGGGGCAGCCCATGGGCGCACCTTCCCCATGCAGCCCTCTACCAGGTAGGCAATGCAGGGAGATTGTGGCTCTGTGCACAGGGCGGGAGGCATGGGGACAGCGCAGGAGGAGGGCAGCAGGTGTCAGGCACCTGGCTGCAGACGGGTCCTTGTCCCCGGAGCCAGACACCGTCACTGGGGGACCTGTGTGGGACTGGGCCCCACCGCAGAGCCTGGCGAGCCCCAGGCCCACACATCTGTGTCTCTGCTCACCCCCCTTCTTACCCGCCATGCTGTCGTGGCCCGAGGAGACGTCGGTGCAGGTAAAGCCTTGCCTGGCCCCCCGCCAGTGCTGCATGCTCAGCTCTGCATGGCTGCACTCTGCATGTCCGTGGCTCTCGCGTGGCACTGGGGCTGGCCTGAGGACACAGGGCGAGGGTGGAGGTGTCTGTATCCTGGGACAGTGGGGCATGCATCCTGCCCATGGCACACCCAGCCCTCTGCATCTCTACAGCTCTCCCCTGATGTCTGCACGCCATTGGGCTGAAGCTGCTGGGCCAGGATGGGCCAGGTTCCCAGGGGCAGGCCACTGGGGCAGTGCCATCTGTCCCTGAGAGAAGAGTCTTTGTATCTTCTGTCCCCCCTAGCTGGCCCCAGTGTGTGCAGAGTGTCTGTCTATGCAGGGCCACCCCCACCTTGTTCAGAGCTGCCAGTTCCCATGTCCCCACAGTGCCATTACTTTGGGCTTCCTGTGCCTTGTCACCACTGCTGGAGCCATGCCTGTCCCCACCACATCCTGGTTCCCCACAAGGCCCCCCATGGGCAGTGCACCCCCCAGGGTCTGTGCAGATGGTTGGAGATGAATGTCCTTTGGGTGACACAGGGCACCATGACCATTCCTGACCCTATGTGCTGCCTGTACCCATACTGCCACCCCACAGCCCTGCAGGTCCAGGGACTGTGGAAACAGTGACCCAAGGACGCTGTGCGGTACCTGTGTGGGAAGGGGCACCACTGGCCCTCACCTACCTTCTCTGGGAGAAGCGGAGGCACAGAGCTGTGCTGTGAGCTGCTGTGCGGAGAACTTGCCCTGCTATAACCATCAGATTGTGCCAACATCTTGCGTCGCCCCATGGGGTGGGAGGCTCTGAGCTGCTGACACAGGGGAGGCAAGGAGCGAAGGAGCACCGGGCCATGTTGGCAGCTGCTTCTCTGCCCCAGGCATGGCACTGATGGGCGCAGGAAGGAGTTACAGCTGAGAAAAGAGCATTGTAGATCTGCTGGTCATGACCCCCAGCTCTGTGCCATGCGGAGGATGTTGGGGTTCAAGCCCCTCCTTGCCCCTAGAAAGCCCGTCATCGACACCTCCAGGGGTTGAAGGATGTGGATGGGCTGGGGAGCATGTCCCCAGATTCCGGGGTAGAGTGGGGCAGAGCAGCAGTCCCTGCAGGACCTGGTGCTCTGGACTCACCAGTCTCACTCCAGGAGCCTCTGCTCTTCTGTGGGGTGCTTGTGCAGATCAGAGCAGTTATCTCTGCATGCTCGTGGCTTTGTGAGCATCCCACATGGTGCTGCTGTTGTGCTCTTGTCCTCTGTCCCTCGTGCTTCTCAGGTGTGCAGCACAATGTCAGTGCAAACCCTTCCATGGTCATGGTGCTCACCTGGGCTATGACTGGTGCGGTCCCCGGGTCGGAACTGGGCTGGGGAATCCCTTGACCCTTGCTTACCACCCTGCTGGCCACGCATAGAGGTCCCGGCCCTATTGGACAAAGCCTGTGGTCTGAGCCCCCACCCCAGGGCTGCCCGGGGTGCCCGCTGCCCATGTGCATGCAGCAGGCAGGTGACAGTCCCTCTCTTCCTTGCAGGGCCGGGGATGGGCAGGGCGACGTCTGCACGGTGCTGGGGAGCAGAGGGGAAGGACGGAACTCACGTCTGCGCGCACGGGCGGGTGGGCTCTGTCCCTGCTGTGCAGGGTGAGATGATCGACCGCATTGAGTACAACGTGGAACACTCGGTGGACTACGTGGAACGAGCTGTGTCCGACACCAAAAAAGCAGTGAAGTACCAGAGCAAAGCCAGAAGGGTGAGTGGTGCTATGGGGCTGCTGGCAGGGCTGGGCTGAGCGACAAGGCATGGGCGGGCAGCACCAGGGGGGAGCTGTGGGGCAGGGCTGCTGTGTGGGGGGAGGAAAAGGGACAGGGTGGACCACAAGGGCTGGGCTGGCTGTGGGCCTAAAGAAGGTGGGGGCAGTGGAGAAGGACATGGTAGAGCTCTGACCGCAAGCACTGCCCCATTCCCCGAGCTGAAGGGGAGTCAGGCACTGTCCTGTGGTGCTGGTCAGAGCTGGGGGGCAGGGCAGCCCCCAGCTCCCAGCACTCATTGCCCCCTCTCCCCTCTCTCCCTGTCGGTGCTGGGACAACCGAGCAGAAGAAGATCATGATCATTATCTGCTGCGTGATCCTGGGTATTGTCATCGCCTCCACCTTCGGTGGCATTTTCGGCTAGACTCCCCAACAGGACTGCTTGTGTGTGATGGACGGAGCCGCGCGTGTTGTGGGGCCGGAGCTAACCACGCAGCCCTGGAGTCCCCCAGCAGCATTTCAGTTTTTAATGCATGGTTGTTTGTGATGCTGTGTGTGCGGTGCGGTGCGTCTGTGTGGAGGGAGCGCCAGCCCCGGGGCACAGGTGGGGTGCAGGGGACGGTGATGGGCGCGAGGGGAACCTTCGGGGCAACCCAAGTTCTCATCACTGTTTGGCATGGGAGGCTGCCAGTAGCGGGGGAACAGGGGTACCATTGGGCACTGTGCTGGGCCAGGAGCCTGTCGGTGACACCCAGACATGAGACCAACATTGGGTGTTGCAGGCTCGTCAGGAGCACAGAGCCCAGTCAGCCTCCCCCCAGCTTTTCCCATCACCTCTGGCCAAAGCTCTCATGTCTGTCAGCCGCATCTGTGCTTGCAAACCACTTTCATCAGGCTGCTTCTCCTACAGGGTGCTTCCTAGGGCTGTGCTCTGCCAGGCCCTCCATCCCGGGTGCTGGGTGTGCTGCTGCTGCCGGTGGGTACTGTGTGGTGGGTGGATCTGTCCCAGCCCTGCCCAATGGAGCAGCGTGGGGTGAGGAGCTGCTGCTTGGGGCTGTTGCTGAAGCCTGGGGATGGGGACAGTCGCATGGGCACAGTGCTGCAGCCCAGTGCCGGGCTGGCAGGGCAAGAGGTCACAGGGAGTTTCAGGGCAGTGAGTTTCACTGGCTGCTTGCCCTGCTCCACATCCTCCTCGTTCTTTTCTCAGCTCCAGCACATGGTGACCCTGGCTTTTGCCACCCCCAGGCCTCGGCTCTGGTTGTCAGCGTTTGGGGATAGCTCTGACACCCATGGCCCTGGTGGTGCTCGCTGGGAGCCAGGCTGTGCCCAGTGCAGCACCTCCACACAGCACCCTCAGGCTGGGAGTTGGAGGCAGGAGGGCTTTCTCCTGTCACAGTCCCAGGGAGCAGCCCTTGTTGCATCCACTCCCACAAAGTAGGAGCAGCAGCCTCCTTCCTCCTCCTCCTCCTCTGTGCCACCAGCTCCTGAGCAGGGCAGTACCTGACTGCTCCTTCCAACTCCACCACACCTTAGCATCTGCCTGCCACCTTCTCCTGGGACAGTACCCTGCTGCCTGCCCTTCCCCAGGCAGCCCGGTGAGACACCCACACACTGTGGTTTGCAGTGTGAGCAACAAGGAGCTGTGTGCTGCCCGCTGCAGGTGGCCTGAGCCTGCTGCGGCAGAGGGGCCTGCGTTGCCACCAGACCGTCGTCCCCGTGCTGCTGCCTCAGGCTGGTTGCGGGGCTCTGCCCTTGTGTTCCTCAGGGGACTGCAGCACTGTGGCTTGCCCATGAAGTGCCAAAGCACCGTGGAGGAGCCTGAGCAGGGCAAGTGCCTGGTGCCAAGCTTGCAGCCATGCACTGGGATGGAGGTTGGACATGAGCCCAGGTGCTGCTGGCAGAAAAGGGGCACTGTGGCAGCACACAGCTGCAGGCACAGTGCTGTTTCCCCACTCCAGTCAGGGCCAGCTGAGCACACCCAGCGTCCGCGTTCCCCAGGGGCTAAGGGGTTTGAGCTGCGCGGCACGGTGAGGGCAGACCTTGCTGGAGCTGAGCCCTGCTCCCGCCCACCTCCATCCTGTCTGGTGCTGCAGCACTGGCACCAGCCTTGTGCAATGTGCTCACAGATGGAGGGTGCAGGCCCCCAGCCATAGCTAGGACTCAGCCCTCCCTGCCACCATCACCAAATGGTGATGCACATGGCCCCTGCTTGCATTTGGCCGCTGATGGGGAGCATGGCCAGCCTGGTCCCCTGTGCTGCCCAGCCCAAGCCCCCAGCAGCTGTGGCCATCAGACCATCCAAGACTGGAGTCCCCTTCTTTCACAGTCCTGTGGTAACTGGCTTGAGCTCCAGTGCTGCAGCCTGCGTGGGCACGAGGGTCTGGGGCACTGGGACTGCTGCCAGCAGGGGCAGGCTGGGTGTGAAGCCCCCTCCAGGGCAGGAGTCAGGCATTGGCACAGCCCTTGCTTTGTGGGCACATCTGGCTACAGGAAACAGAGCTGGGGCTGACACGCTAGTGCCTGCTCCTGCAGTTTGAGCCGTGTTGAGCCAGGGAAAGCACTGGGCCCCCCACAGGAAGCAATAACACTACTGCTGGTAGCGCTGCTCCTAGACAGGCAGGCAAGAAAGTTCATCTCAGGCTCCCCCTGTAGCAATGCCCACTGCTAGCACGAGGGGATACTTTTCTTCCAACAAGTGGTTCCTGCAGCACAAGCTAACATGACATCAGGGCTGTGGCCTGTCCCAGTAAAGGCATGAGGCCCAGAATAGCGCTGGCGGAAACTGACACTTGCTCCTTCCTTGCAAGTGCCGCCACTGCCAGCAGCAGAGCCACGATTCCACCACTGGCACTTTGCTGGAATCGTGCAGGCCGTGGTGGCTGCAGGCTCTGACATGGGGGAAGCAGAGGAGCATGCTGCCATTGCTGTCCTGCAGGCTGTCTCGCACTGCCCTCGCTGTGAGGGGAGAGTGTTTTGGTGCAATAATTACCCCTGCACTACAGGAAGCCCCGTTCAATTCCTTTTTACCTGCCTGTCATTGCATGTACAGACCAAATCACCCAACAGTGTGGTTGTGCTTTGGGGAAACATTTCACTTTTTCTTTCTAACCTCCAACCTCAGCCCACTTGTCCTTTGGGTTACACCACCTCTGCTCCAAGTGCCACCTGCCCTCCCAGAGCCAGGAGCATGTCGATGCAGTATTTTACGAGCAGTGTGGGGCACACACAGCTTGCACTTGAACTGAGGATTGTTTTGGGGTTTTTTTAATTTTTTTTTTTTTAGTAAGTAACGTACTTGAAGGCTTTCTGAGCCCCCTGTGGAGTTGTACTGTTGCTGTACTGTGAGCTAAGTGTCCTTGTTTTCTATGTGGATCTTGACCCTGGCTTGCTCTGTCTCACTGGGCTGGATGACACTGTATTGTTGCCTCTTATCTCCTTCACCCTTTCCACCCTTTCCCACTCTGCTAGCCTGCCTTTCTTCTCCCAAAAGCTTTGGGTGCAAAACAGCTTCCCATTTTGTGGAATTTTTATGTAGAATAAACATTTGTAACTGTATAGCTCTGGCTGGCACCTCTGTTCAAGGGGAAGGGTAGAGGTGACAGGGAGCAAGGGCGGGGGGGGGGGGGAGGGGGGGGAAGGAACGCTCCAGCACCCTCAGAGCATTAACACGGACTGGGGGGACCTGATGTGAAGAACATGCAAGAGGAATCACCACAGGAGAGCTCAGATAACACTTGTGCCCACCTGCCCAGAGTAAGATTTGTACGCATCAGACACACTTCTATACTGCCTGGCTACTTCCTTGCACGCAGAGGGGAAGCTGGCAGGGAACCAGCTACTCTGTTTCCCACCTCAGTGCTCCCCTGCACTGACAAGACACAGGAGACCCACAACGTTTTAAATTGATGACTGTTCAGAAAAGTGTCTGCCTATAATGTTCTGGGCTTGCCTGGAGCTCCGGATGGCTGGGAAGGTACGCAACGGCACGACAGACACCAAGTGGCCAGAACGCTGCCGCTCTGCCTTCAAGAAGAAAACTGCTGGAAGCTTTGTAGTTGGCAGTTTGGCTGCAACCAAGCCGGTCTACATTTGCTGAGACAGGTCACAATGGCTCCTGCAAATCCCACACCTGGGAAGCCCATCGGGGCCATCCACAAGAGGCTCACCAGTGAGGCCAACACACATTCTTCCATGTCAGCAATGTCCACAGCAATTCAGAACTGAGGGCGGCGCTTCCGACCTGTGTATTTTGTGTCTGCCCGCACTTCCCTGGGGAGAAAACAGTGCGAGCCACAGGTCACTCTGGGACAGGAAGGGAAGCCAGTTCACAGCAGGAATTTAAATGGCTGACAGCAAGCCAGGTCAGCACAGTCAGCCTCAGCTGAGGCAGGACCCAGCTAAACTTACTTGCCCTGTCGTCGTCTGCGTTCTTTCTTCTCAAGAATCCAGTCCCGGCTTTTCTTCACAGACTTGCCCTTGGCGTTTCTGAACCGTGTCCTACAGAGAGGGCAGACAACCGCTAGGGAGGAACTGGAGTGGGGGCACACTTCCGTGCTCTGGAAGATTTCCACTCCACAGAAACAGTGAGGCGTGGCCACACAGTCCAACCTCAGACACTGCTGCAGGAGGGAGGTTGCCACCAGCCCTGGCTTTGAGCCAAGGGATGCCTACCCTTCAAAGCTGCAGCAGCCCAGCACTTCCCTGTGCTGTATCTTGACACCTCACATGCTGAGGTCTGGGATTTCACGAGAATACAGGCTCAAGCAAAGCCACCTTCCCCTTGTCTGCTCTACGCTGAATGCAGCAGACAAAGCCCCAAGCTTCCCAACAAGTTGTCAGTTCTGCTACAGCCTTACAAGATGAGGTACCCTCCGGACTAAGTGAGCAGAGCACAGAAGTGTAAGAGGCAGGAAAACATGACAGCCACCAGCTCCTGGCAGCCATGACGACTTTCCTCTGGTTTTTGTTCTCTGTCTCTTCCCACTGGCTGCAAGAGAGGTTCCTCCTTGCACCACTACCATGGGAGGAGACCTGGCCAGAAGGAAAAACCAGCCAAGCCACTGCTATGCAATCACAACAAAAAAATTCACTGAGGAAGGAATGGAACGTAAGGCTTCACACAGCCTTCCCACCAAAAAAGCAATGCCTGGCATAAACCAGCACTGTAAACAACCTCCCTCCCACCATCACTGGCCTATGCTACAGCACTGAGCACCAGACAGAAGTGCACCTCCACCTAACTGCTCAGCTGCAGTTTCACAGTGAGCATCAAGGACAGCTCCCCAACACCACTGCAAAGCTCTCTAGTCAAAGCAGCTTGTCCTGCTCATTTCTGGGACCCTTCAGCATGACAGAACAGTGCCCATCTGGACTGCAGAGAGCCGTCCCAGTGCCCCCATTCCCTCCCTTCATGCACGGCAGCACCACAGTCCTCAACCAGAAAAACTAAGCGCTTACACCCCCTGACGCTTGAGGAGAACTTCACTAAGCAAATAGTACCTCTCATTGGTGAATTTTGCCTGGTGTATCTCTTCTCCATCAGTGCACTCAGTACCGAGGCCCTGAAAAACAAGATTGAAACCTTTCATCTGGAGCAGACAGAGCCAGTGGTCACTGCCATCTAATTATGGGGAGCGGTGCTATGGCAGGGGAAGGACTGGCAGGAGCAAACTGATCTCCCAGAAATTGTAGCAAAGAAACACGAATAAAGCTGTATCTGCATACACAGAGCTGCCCCCTGCCCAGAGCTCTTCCACATCAGCCAGCAGCCATTTCTGCTGCTTGGCCGAGTTCCTTACCTTTGGTAACGTGCCAGATGCCCCAACAAAGAGACAGAGGAAGAACCTGAAAGAACAAGAGTGAGAAGCGATTCCCAGTTCTGAAGCAAGAATGGCTGCTTTTGTAACAGAGTCAGATCCAAGCCATCACCTCTGCCCATGACTATATCTTGGGAGAAACGAACACAGCTCACAGAAATAGCTGCTGAAGCTATGCTTCACCCCGCACATGCCCATACACAAAGATACAGGACTCACTTCTTAGCTTTGGCACTGTTGGGGTAATCTATGACCATTCCACCAGTAAAGCCAGCTCTCATGGCTTGGGCCGTGATGAGCTCCAGCTGAAAAAGGAATGTGAGCAAAAGACATTTATTTAGCAGTCACTACCTGTGATGCCCAGCCCTCTGTACTCAGCCACAGCTAAAGACAGGTCAGCCCTGCTCCGGTTAAACCCTGTCCCAAACCCTCAACTCTGCGGTATGATCCAGGCACCAGTCTGCAGCATTTCCTTAGTTCTCCCCGCTCCTCTGCCTACCCTGAGTTAACTGGAAGAACAGACTCTCAGAGAAGGATACAGGGCAGGATCTTCCAGCCCTGGGAAATTACAGTACAGCACTGATGACTACAGCCCAGTCTTCAAACCCATCACACAGAGGAACACACAGCACAGCAGATTCAGATCACACCCTGCCGATTCCTTGGATTTTATGGCTCAGCCCAAGACCAACTGTGAAGCAGTGGAAAGGGCATGGGCATTCTCCTTGCTTATTTTTTCCCTGTAGTTCTTGCAGAGCTTTACAGATGGGAGGAAGGACATAGACAAAGACCCAATGTGGGAAAACACAATGCATCCTGAGCCTCAAACAAGCACGTAGCTTCTCTGCTGTACCTGTTCTGAGTTCTCAGGGTACAACTGCAGTACGGCTCGGGATCCTCGGGCCTATGGGAAACAAGATCAGTCACAGACGTGGCTGAAAGCAGGCTTCCCCTCTTGTTGCCCAGCCCACATCCCCCAGAAAGCCTCCTAGAGAACTCTCCCAGGAGAGCAGCCCAGACGACAGAGCACGAATTGCCAGAGCACAGCAAGGCACAGGGCTAGCAGCAAGAACTGCAGAAACACAGGCAGTGTGCAGACAGGGAGGCAGTCAAGAAATGATCCTACATTCAAATATAATCCTACATTTCAGTAGCATTTATTCAAAGTCTTGCTACAAGGCACTGGTGAGGATACCAAAATAGGCAGAGGGCTGACTGAGAGAGCATGACACTTACCAAGGCAGTATAAAGAGTTGAAAAGAACCGATAAAGGCGTTTTGGAGGACTATGTGACTTCTTGTCAGCATTACAAAGCCACTGCACTGCAGAAATACTGCAAAAGAAATCAAGACCCACAGGACAGTGAACCATCAATTTTTCAGCAGAGCCTCCCACTCCCTTTTGAGTGTTCTTTTAGCACTAAGCATGTGCTAGGCTTCAGAAAAAAAATATTCATCTTTCTCCATATAACCTTGCTTTTCTTTGCAGTAAAGACACTACAGGAATCCCTCCAGAGACTTGCTAAATCATGCCACAATGCAACCTGGTGCAGTAGTTACTCAAGCACAACAGGGACATCAGACCTCTCCTCTAGGCCACATGCTCAGATAATTCGGTGCTTAGTTGTGGCCCTTGCATAGCCCATAAGCAGACATGCAGGTTTTGCCAGAGCAACCCCAAACAGAGCATGAAGCTTGGTAACAGAGAGACCCTGCTCATTCCCAGTACATTAAGAAGCATTCTCTAAGAAAAATTGTTTATTTCCTCCAGGCCATCACCCCCAAACCAACCATCAAACCTTCACTCAGCTGTGAGGCCAGTCCCTCAATCAACAGCACGGAAATGCTTTGGTACTCATCTCAACTCACCTGAAAGTACACCATCTTTATTTTATTTATTCCAATCATCCTTCTGTTTCACTGCCACAAAAGCAGTCAGACAGCTTCGGGGAAAAAAGCTGCTTCTCCAGTGTGGACCTCAGCAGCACAGCCCAGAGAGCTGCAGGCTCCATGGCGCCAGCAGAGCAAGGAGAGTCGCTCTCCTCTCTTACATAAAGCATGCATGCATAACACTGTGGAAGGCAGCTGTTATGCAGACTATCAGGAGAGCTCATTCAGGTGCTCAAACTCACCTGATGCAGCCATCAAACGTGCCAGGCCTGAAGGGAATGCCATCACCCATATCTGCGAGGAGCAGATCTCCTTCCACCTCCCTCTCCACGGCCACATCTGTGCAGAGCACGGCGCAGGGCTCAGCACACGCCCACAGCGCTCCCTGCAGGGAGAGGGGGGCAGCGGGACGCTCACCCAGCATGGCGCGGCTGATGTCCACCCCGATCCAGCAGTGCCCCTCCTCGGAGATGTGCTCCCCGCTCAGCCCGGAGCCGCAGCTGCAGAGGGCAGGGAGACAACGGCGGCTCACGGCGCCCTCTCAGGGCGGCACCGCCCGCTGCCCACCCCACACCCCACTCACCCCACATCCAGGAGGAGGCACGGCCGCCCCTCGGGCAGCGCCAGCAGCTCCACGGCCCGCGCCGCCATCTGCGCCTGGATCTCGGCCACGCGGGAGCTGCGGGGCGAAGGCGATGGGTCAGCGGAGGCGCCGCGGCCCAGGCGGGCCCCCCCGGCCCACACAGGGCCCCCGGCCCGCCGTACTTCTGCGTGTACTTCCGCGCCTCCGTCTCATCGTAGAACTGCAACGAGAGAAGGGGGAGAGCGGGAGCGCGGCGTGAGCGCGGTCCCGGCGCAGAAAACCCCACCAGCCCGGCCCGCCCGCACCAGCTCAGGGGGCCCGCGGTGCTCCGGCCGCCGCCCGCTGCCCGCCATGCTGCGCGATGACGTCACAGCGATGCGCCGCGCATTGCCCGAGTGACTCCGCGTCGCGCCCGAGTGACGTTGCGCCGCGGGCAAGATGGCGGCGCACGGGAGCTGAGAGATGGGTCCGTCGGCGCTAGGCCTGCGGCGCCTCCTGCTCCCCGGCCCAAGGCCGGGACTGGGGCTCGGCACGGCCCTGCGCCGCAGCGGGAGTTCGGGAGGCGGCGAGGCGCCGCGCCGCACGCTGTACGAGGTGCTGGGCGTCCCGGCCACCGCCACGCCGGCGCAGATCAAGGCGGCGTACTACCAGCAGTCCTTCCGCTTCCACCCCGACCGCAACGCGGGTAGCGCGGCCGCCGCCGAGCGCTTCGCCGCCGTCAGCGAGGCCTACCGCGTTCTGGGCAGCGCCGCGCTGCGCCGCAAGTACGACCGCGGCGCCCTCAGCAGCGAGGACGTGCGCGGCGCACCCCGGCCCTCGGGCCGCGCCCCCGCTGCGCCGCCCCCCGCCCGTGCCGCCGCCGCCCGCAGCGGCCCCGCAACGCCGCCCTTCGACTTCGACGCCTTCTACCGCGCGCACTACGGCGAGCAGCTGGAGCGGGAGCGAGTGCTGCGGGCGCGCAGGGAACGGATGCGCCTCTGCCGGGAGGAGGCTGCGGCCCAGGGCCGCCTGCGGTTCCTTACAGACCTCACGGTCGGGCTCGTCTTCGTGCTGGGCTTTGCGATGCTCTATGGCCTCAAATAGCGGCGGGCCGGCACGGTGCTGGCACCCCTCGGGCGGTGTGGGACTCGTGTGGGGGCTCAGCATCACTTCAGAGGCAATGTGTGCCTGCAGTCTGGCAACATGTTACTGCACATCCCCGCTCCGCGGCTGCCATGTGCCCCATTTGCCAGCAGACCCCAGGTGAGGTGCCCGGCAGGGATACAACTCCGCTTTGTGGCCTCTGACGTCTCCACTGGCACTGCGCTGTGACCTGAGTGGGAACTGCATCTCTGTTCTGCTGAGCCATGGTAGAGATTAAATAATTGCCAGTGGTGTCTGTGTGCTGCATGTGTACCGTGAGATGCTCTCGCTGATGTTAAGCAACATCTCCCTGTGGGTTCCATTAATCCCAAGCTTGCTGCCTTTGTGCTGTCACATATAATATATTTTTGGAGCATTAGTCTCCAGCCTGCACCATGGCCCTGTGTGTCTCTGCTCAGGGCCTGCCTCACACTGTGCTGAGCACAGAGCTCTCGGTTTCAGCAGCCTGAAAGAGTGGAACGTGGGCCTGTGGCAGCCCATGTCCTGGTCAGCGTGTGCCATCACCTGGAGGTGCTGCCCAAAGCGCCTCGCTGTGCAGGTTTGCACAAGACCATCTTGTACAGCCATTGTGGCTGAGAGCGGTTCACTTTGGTCAGTGGCATTATTTGTGTTTGACTTGTCTCTAAGCATCCTTTGCACATACGAGTATTTGCCTAATTAAGTACTGAAGAGATTCAGAAACTGAAGATGGTCTCTGAGAGCTTCTGTCTTTCCTTGGGTGAAGGTTTCACCTGTGATACATGGTACTGCTAGGAGAGAGTGAAGCTTGCTGGAACACTGTGTTGCAACACCTGGAGCGCCAAGGACAACGTCTATGGGACTTTGCACTGTGTTTTCTGGGCTGGACTGTGCCGAAGCCATGCCCTCCCCTCACTGCAGTGATGCAGGGTTTTGATTTCTCCCATTACAAACAAAAGCAAATGCCTCATGTTTTTCAGCAATGGAGTTCTGTGATACTGAGCTGAGGTAGCAGCAGGGCAGAGTGCAGTGTGTACTGGTGGGCGGTACGTGCTGCTGCAGGAGAGTCGCCTGTATCTTTTGGAAAGAACTGTACCACTTTTAACTGCAAATTTAGCCCAGGAGCAGAGAGAGGGCTTTCCAGGATCCTCTGTGGTTGTTGGTGGGATTATGGTCCTGAAATTTTGGCATATAAAGAGCAGGCAGAGCCTGGCATTCAGGGGCACTGGCTATAGAGTGAAAGTGTCTAGAGCTGTGGCTATGTGCCAGCACACCGATGTACTTTTGTGTTGTAAGCCATGTCCCTTACTGCCTCCAGAAGCAGCTTCCCAGGAAGAGCTTGGCCAGCGGCATTCTCTTGCAGACTGGAAGAGCTCTGCGCAGCCATGGGAAGCAGCGTGTACTGTGTGGGCGCACCTCTTTAGTTTGTGGTATTGTGATTTGGCAGTTTTTAAGGCAGTCCTGCTAAACACAGGTTATCTTCTGGGTTGATCTCTCTGTATGTGGTGCTGAGGCCCATGGCTTGGGCTTCCAGGTAGGGAACAGGTCAGGTGTAGTGCAGCATGGAGCAGGAGGAGCTGAGTGCTGTGCTCCTGGCACTGCTCCGGTCCCTGGCTCTGGGACAGGGAAGCGCTCCTGTGAGAGATCTGGCTCTCCTGATCAGTGCTTGGTGCTTGTGTCTGAAATCAAGGCACCAAAGTTCATGTGCCTTACTATGGTGGTGTGAGCAGTTTGTATTGCTGGTTCTTCCTGTTCCTCCTCAGGTCTCCATGACACATCCTGAGCATTAAAATTATCCATCCATAAATTAGTGATGAAATGACTTGTCTTTCTTTTGATGGGCTTGAGTGGTAAATATTCTTTGTACTTGCTGGAAAATGGAAGGTGGGAGATGGGCTGGTGTTCACTCAGTGACCACAGCAGCCTGAAGAAGATGATATTTGTAGGGGGGATGCCTTGTTTACCCTGAGACCTGTTGGAGAGGCTGCATGTGCAGCTTGCAGTCAGTGGGAGTGGGTGGGGTGGTCTCTGTGGGCAGACTTCACTCCTGCTGCTACAGACCCACTCAGTGCCGCCTATGACGTACGTGGGCTCTGATACCCACTGAACTCGCTGCTCTGGGGCGGGAGGTGAACAAACGCTCAGCTTTGCTGCTGGGTTTGGTCAAAGGAGGGGGAGTGTGGCATGCAGAGAATGGGGGGATTTTCTTCCTATTAGCTGGTATAGTGCTGGTTTTGCCACTTTGTATACAATATGCACTCCCATTACAATCAGACACTGTAACACCGCAAAAGTAACATCCCTGTGTCTGGGATGTTACCAGCACTATACCAGCTAATAGGAAGAAAATTAACTCTATTCCAGTCGAAAGCATGATACTTGTTTCTCCAGATTATCAACTCCATGCTGCTTGGGCAGTGTGGCCAGATGCTGCAGGACAGATGTCAGGAAATCAGGTGCCTAGGGGCTGGAGGTCATCCGGATTCACAGACCAGCTGCCACCTTTCAGCACATGAGGTTTCTAGCCTCTGATCGCCTTGCATCCATGCTGTCATCATATTCAATATTTCTTCCCTTTCCCCAGTCGTTTCCCTGATGGAGAGCTGCCAGGGGCACATGGCTTTCATTTAGCCGGATGAGCACAGAGGACATCCAGCAGGATCAGGCTGTGACAGCAGTGGTGCCACAGCAGGGACTGTGTGAGTTGTAAAAGCCCACCGGGATCAGCAGCTCATGGAGAAAAAGAGGAAAGAGGACAAAAGCAAAGCTTAGCTGTTGCAATGCTAAATCAAATGAAAGCTTCCTGCAAACCGAGACAGGTCTGCACGAAGCCTGCCAGCCCCTTGGAAGTCAGGCACAGCCCATGGGCTGGTGCTGCAGTAGCAGTGCTGTGATCGCTGCCTTCCTGCGGCTGCTCGGGAGCAGCAGGTGCTGTCCTGACACCTGCAGCCATGGCTTCCCCATGACCAGAGTGGGCATGGGGGCTCATGCACTGCCTGTGAAGGCCTCATGCTGTGCTGGCTTCCCTCCCTGAGCCCGGTCACAGGCCACCTGCCCTGGCTGTGGGTGGTGTGGTGTGTGGGCACGGGGGCTCTGTGCCTCCTCCGGGCCTCTTCTGCCATCTGCCATCTGGAGAAGCCAGGCTGCTCCTCAGGAACGATGTGGTGCCTGGCAGGCCTGTGGGCAGAGCCAGAGGGAGCTGCAGGCTGGGCAAGCAGCATCCTGAGCAGCAGCAAGGGGACAGCTGGGCCCTGGGACGGCCCCAATCCTGCCTTGCTCTGGGGTCCCTGGGCAGAGTGCTGCCTCCAGCCCTGCTGCAGAAGGTCCTGGTGCAAGGTCCCAGGACAGAGCTGCACAGTTGGCAGCTCCTGTGGACCTGTGGGCCTGCTCCCCTCCCATTCACAGCAAACCCTGCGGCACACCTCTGTTAATAGAGTTCCCCATTAACAGCCCTGCTGCCAGCTTGGCACCACTGCACAGGGAGACGGGGGGGGACACTGTGCCACGTCACCGCTGCTGCTACCAGCCCCACCCCAGGGATTTTATCCCCTGCAGAGCGGCCCTGTGGCATGCAGTGTGTCCAGGCACCTGCCTGCACTAGGGCACTCCTCTGCCTGCCCACAGCTGTTGCCTGCCCACCAGGCCCAGACATGCTCATCCGAGACCGCCACATGTGCTCCAGTGCCAGTCCCAGTGCTGCTCCAGGTTTCATCTTGCAGGGAACCAGCACAACTCGGCAACACTGCCAGCATTCAGCCTGTGCAGGTGCTCCTCCTGAGCCATGTGTTTTGCTGCCCTTCCTCTTTGAAATGTAGGCAGCCAGATCCCCAAGAAGAAGCCTTCTGCTCGCCCCCAGCACCCTGTGTGCGTACACAGCCCTCGTGGCTCAGCACACAGCACTCTGCCTCACATCCCCATGCTGCTCCCACAGCTTTGCCTGAGCCTGAGGGCACTGGGATGCCGCACTACAGCCCCCCAGCACAGCCCTGAGATGGGCGTACACGGAGCTTCCCCAGGGAGAGGACCTCCACAGCATCCATCCCTGCAGCTGGCCCTTTATCCTCATCTTAAACTTGTGTTTTAACAAACCAAAGGGCAGAAACAGCAGTATGGGAGTGGGGAGGAGTGCTGCAGGGCAGCGGCCAAAGGTTGCAGAGCTGCCCCACTGCCTCCCGGCTGCGTCCTCCTTGTCCATTGTGTGAGACTGAGGACCACTGCAGAGCAGTGTGACATGACACAGGGTGGACTCAGGGGAGCTCAGCTCAGCGCTCTGCGACTTTTTCTGGGGCAGGAGGGCAATAGGCACTGAGAGCACTGCAGGGTGCACCCAGGCCGTGCCCACCTCCCACTGCGCCCATGGGTGTGGAGGCAAAAGAGAGCTTCTGGCATGACGCCCCCCCACTGCCCCAAAACCTTTGCCGTGTGTGGGGCTGAGACAGTGGGCAGCACTTGGTACCCGGCCTGGGGGGGAACCACACTCCTCACGCCCATGGGCTCTGTGCCCGCTCTGGAGCAGCCCTTGCCATCCCCAGGCGCAACCCAGCCCAGGGGTCTTCCCAAGCCAGGGGACCCCCCCTCTGCCTGCCACATCCCTCTGCTCACAGCCAGGCCCACGCGGTGCAGAACAGAGCATTTATTTGGGGAGCGTACAGCAGCTCGTGCTCCTGGACCCTTTTCCCCTCTACCACCACCCCACCGACCCACACCCTCTCCCCACTTCTGCAGCGGATGCAGCAGCTTCTTCCCCGCACGCAGCAGCTCCCGGAGTTCGCGCCCGCCGTTCCCCGGCCCCACACCTCTACGGCTGCAGCGGCTCCGGCTCCCGACGGCGGAAGGGCCGGGGACTGAGCGGGGCCGCGTGCGGGGCGAGGTGCGGGGCGGCCGGCGGCTGTCTCAGGGCCGGGAGACGATGCTTGGGCGGCACGGCGAAGGGCACCACGGCCGCCGCGGGGACGAGGACGGCGGGCACGAAGCCGTAGCGCAGCTGTAGGGCTCTGGGGGAGGCCGTGCCGCGGCCCGGCGCCGGGCTGAGCCCCGGGGGCTCCCCCGCAGGGTCCCGGCCCCTCTGCAGCAGCTCCTGCAGCTTCTCCAGCTGCGTCCGAGAGACGTGGGAGCGCGCGCGGCTCCGGCAGAAGGACTCCAGGAAGGCATCGAGGGGCACCTCGTGCGCCAGGAACCGCTGCATCTGCGCCTGCGGGACGGGCGGTGCGGGATCGTCAGGCAGAGCGCTGCACGGGCAAGCCCCCCACCCCCCACCCCCAAATCCCCGAGCCGTCCCTCGGGGCCCTGCACACGGCAGGGCACGGCGCGGGGCTCTCACCCGCCGCCGCTTCACACCCGCTCACCTCCGCCTCCTCCTCGGACGCGTCCAGCGCGGCTCGGAGCCGGCCCAGGGCGCGCTGCGGGCCGCACTCCTCCAGGTACACCTCTGTGCGGGGACAGCGCGGCGCTGCCGGGAACCTCCCCCCACCCCAGGGTCCCCCCTCCCGGCACGAGGGGCGCTCCCCCCGGCGGGAAGCCCCGCACGCCCCCGTCGCGCCGCACTCACCCAGGCGCCGCAGCTTGGCCCGGCACGCCTCGCGCACCTCGCGCAGCTCCTGGTATTTGATGGCCAGCGCCGCCTTCCCGTCCTCCAGCCGCGGCCGCAGCGCCAGGTTGTCCCGGGCCAGAGCGCTGTTGGCCGCCAGCCGCTCCTCCCGCTCCCGCTGCAGCTCCTGGAACTGAGGCGCAGGGCGGTGAGCGGCACGGAGCGGCACGGAGCGCCCATCGCATCGCATCGAATCGCATCGCATCCAGGCCCGGCCCTACCTTCCTGCTGAGGCGGACGGCGCGCTGCAGCCGGGGCTCGTCCTGCAGCAGCGCCCGCAGCTGCCCCGTGCTCAGCGCCCCGAAGCAGCGCGGGGCCCCGGGAGGCGCCGGGGGCCGGGCCATGGGCCGGGCACGGCCGGAGCCCCCCCGCCGCCGCCGCCAGCACCGGGAGCCGCAACCCCACACCCGGCCCCGCCGCGCCGCCCCGCCCCGCAGCCTTAAAGGGGCCGCCGGCGGGCGCGGGGCTGTCCCAGGCTGTGCGCGCCCGGCACTGCACCTGCTGTGTGCATCCTGCATCGAGCCTGCATTGCATCCTGCGTGGCACCTGCTGCGTGCCTCTGCACCTGTCGCATGCATCCTCACTGCACCTGCTATGTGTGTCCACACCTGCTGCGTGCATTCTGCTCTGCACCTGTTGTGTGCATCTGCACCTGCTGCATGCAACCTGCAATGCACCCACCGTGTGCAGGCTGCAACTCCGTGTATATATGCAGTGCTACATCAAATGGTGTGGATCTTGCACTGCAGTGTGCAGCATCCTGCACCATACTGTGTGCTCCCCGTACGGCACTATGCTGTGCACATCCTGCTTCTCAGCCTGCATTGCATTTGTGCATTCTGCGCACATTCTGGCACTGAGGCCACTCTCGAATGTTTTGATGCCCGTTGCTGTCCCCAGCATGCTCAGGGCTCAGGCCACTGCTCCCCTCCTGCAGCTACAGGGAACATCCCTGTGTCCCAGAGTGCCATCAGCACCTCAGTAGGGAACAGGCACTGAATGCTATGCCCTTAAGGTCCTCCTGCCTGGCTCGTGCTGAGGGAGAAAACCCTGTGAGGGGCTGTGGCATCTGGTCCTTCATTGAGATTTTAGGAGTAAATAAATCTAATAAATCGCTTCAGCAGTTTCTAGGATGGTCGCCCTGACCTAGACAAAAGTACATCTTTGCTGTATCTGAAGACACAGGTACAGAGACTTGTACAAAGGTTAGTTCTTAATTGACTGACAACTGGTTTCACCCTGATGGGCAGCTGCACAGAATCACAGAACCGTAGGGATGGGGAGGGACCTCTGGAGCTCCCCCAGTCCAACCCCTCAGAGCAGTTCCCTTAGCAGGTCTCACAGGAAGGCATCCAGACATGTCTTGAACACCTCCAGAGAAGGAGACTCCCGCACTTCTCTCAGCAGCTGTTCCAGGGCTCTGGCAGCCTCACAGCAGAGTTCTTCCCTATGTTGGTGTGGGCTATCTGGATTTGTGCTCACTGCCCCTTGTCATGTCACTGCACAACGCTGGCCAAGCGGAAGTTTTCCTTTCCCCAGGCTCTCTTACCGCCATGGTCTCCACCATGTGGCTCTCTCACTCCTCTCTGCAGCAGAACAGGTGGAGAAAATAGGATGGAAAAAGGCAAACGTGTTGAGATAAGGAAGGGGAGATCACTCACCAATTACTGTCGTATGCAATACAGACCCAGCGCAGGGAGATTAGTGTGATTTATTGCCTATTGCTAACAGACCAGAGCAGTGAGAACTAATGGCAAACTAAAACCACTTTCTCCTCCCAGCCTCCCTTCCCTCCTCCGAGCAGCACAGCAGACCATTCAGTCTCCTGAACGTCCTGGCCTGTGTCGCTGCTGTGCTCCTGGGGAACTCGAGCAGAAAGCACTGGCAATGGGATAAGGACCCCTTGGTCTGGCAATGCAATTGCCGCTCCATTTTGCCTGCCACTTAGAAACTGCGAAGGCACAGGAGGAGCAGCACCATTATTTCACAGTCTGCCCAGTGCCACTCCATGGCATGGAACCTTCTGGCTCTGGAAGTCAAAGCCACTCTGAGCTTTGTGTGTATACACACTCTGAGCAAGAGTGTGTATGCTGGGGCAGCACCTTCCTGTCACCCACCCTCCCACTGCTGCCACCATTTAGTGGCCCGGGTGCAGGACAGCCTCTTCTAGCCACTGCCACATCCCTCACGGAGCTGCCCTGGCGTATTGCAAAGGCAAGCACGACCTTTCCCTGGGACGGATGTTCCCTTCTGCGGTAGGGGATGACTGAGTGTTGGGAGAGGCACATTTGGGATCTCTAGTCCAACCTTTGTGTAGCAGAATTGACCCCAAACCAAATCTGCTCTCTCATTGATCTTTGGGCACCTCCAGTGCTGGAGATGCTCCCATCTCTGCAAAGGGCCCCGTGATGTTGCAGTCTCTGCAGGCACTCTCTCCTTGAAGTCACGTCTGTGTGGAATCCCAGCAGGACCGTGCTGGCAGACCTGGAGCCGATGCATCTCCCAACAGGTACAGAGCCCGGGCAGGAGCAGATCTGTGGCACAGGGACACCACCACAGCACAGAGTGCTGGACTGTGAGCACAGCGATGGTGTGGGATTGTTCTCCCACGTGCCTCAATCCCTTCTGACCCTCCCTGCACAGAGTTACAGGTCCGTTCCCTCAGTGTAACTGGTTTTAATTATCTTACATCCATTTCCATGAGAATCACGTGGGGCCTTCCCCTCGCTGAGCCCCAGCGCTCCGTCCAAGCACCTGCCGTGGGATCTTGCTGGCAGCAGCAGGACGTACAGAACAGACGTTCGATAACGTACAGGGAGCTGAAGGAAGCACGTTTATTTGGCTGCTCTAACAGACACCACAGAGAGGCGCGGATACATGGACATTTGTGGCACGTGGCCCTCCTGCTTGCTGTGAGTTCTGGAGACAACTAACGGTCACCAACGCAACGTCACTCCAGGGCTCCGTGTTTTCCTCCCCCAGGGAAGGTACATACGGAATCCAGAAATTTTGCAAGTATTTTTTTTTTCCCTTTTTTTTTCTTGATTATGAACATAACAAAAGTTAATCATTGGCAAGCACAAGGAGAAATGGGCAAAGAAGGGGAAGAGAGCAGATGGCATTTCACCAACTCCCGGCACCCTTAGGCTCTCTCTGTGGTCCAGAAAGGCCCCAGCCTTGCAGAGCATTGGGTGCAGATGGGAGGGAGAAGAGGCGCTAACAGTACGGAGCTGGTTTGATGAGGATGAGGGAGGATTTGCAGTCCCCTTTGCACAGGCTGCCCCACGTCATGCCGCCCTTGAAATTCAGCCGCACGGAATAACACGACGAAAACCACCACCCGCCCTCATAGCTGTAGGCACAGTTCTTACTGTAGTTGTCCTGATCCTGATCTTTTGTGGAGAACTTCATGTTGTCATGCATAGTGCTGGGATTGTCCGAAGTCATGGCGTCCCCCGCTGTCCCTGCATAGGAGCCCAACCGCAGCCGGTACCCGTGGGACTCATCCTCCACACTGAAGAGGTTGTAATCTGCAAACTTGATGTTGTTTGCATTGTCTGAGATGACGAATCTGACCTGGTAGACCTTCTGCTTGGCGATCTGGTGGATGTACTCGGTGCCCAGCCAGTATTCGCTGTGCACGTTCCCAAAGCCGTACTTGTAGGTGCTCCAGGACTCGGCCCAGGTGACGGCTGTGTCCTTCTGGTTCCTCTGGATGACCGTCCAGCCCCCGCCTGTCGCGTTCATCTCACAGTACACCACGAGTTGGTGGAGGCCCTTTGGCTGGATGATGTAGACACCGCTGTGGCTGCCAGGAGGGATCTCGCTGCAGTCCTTGGGCCAACCTGGGGCAGGAAACAGATGGCTGTTACATCTTACTTGACACAAGGAGACATGGGCTTACTTTTACGCCTGTCCTATTGCACACACATTCCTGGGATGTACTCCTGCCATGTGCCCACAGGAGTAAATTAAAGTCTTGAAATGATCAAAGAAAGAGTTAGACTTCATGTGTTTCCAAGACAGGAATCAACCTGATGTGGACACACAGGTCCCCACTGCCTTCAACCAGGACACAATGCAACCTTGTCCAGGTTGGAGTCGCTGTGGTGAGCCCCATGTCGTCTGTTGGTGGTGTATCACTGCACAGGGAAACGCCAGTCTGGATTCTGAAGCCACTTGCATGGAAGGTTTAGAGATTCAGTCATCTTAGAAACCCTGGAGAGAGTGTGGTCAAGAGATCTGTATTACTCATAATGAAACCAACCCTTGCGATCTCAGCAGGACAAACCCACTCGGCCTACCCGAGCTGCTCTTTAGGGGTTTCCTGACTTGTTTCATTTAATCACAGACTTTCCATTCTCCAGAATGGAAACCCCTTATGCAATGAATAGATGTGTTCACACATGCACTTCTGGGAGAAGACTGGCTCTGCTTGCAGATCTGTGCTACCCAAAGAAGCCATGCCACATTATATGGGCTGGTGCTGACTCAGCCAGTTCAGTTATGCAGTCACTCTCTTCAAGAGTGACTTAACCAGACTTGTCATCAACTGCACAGCAAAAATCAGATAATAATCAACCGCCACAACCCAAAGGCAAATTACGAATCATCAATTTCCAATTTGGATATTCGGGTAGAATATTCTCTCAGCACACATTAAGTCCTGAACATGGCTGGTGCTAGGGTCTATCCAGGATTATGAGCTGTGGCACCTCCGGTCTACCAGAAAATCAATATTTTTCCTGGGAGGAACGAGCACATATGAAGGGCCAAGAGCTCTCCATTAGCCTCTGGGCTCTTAGTGATGGTATAATCTTGTGAGCAGATGTACTTCTTGCACAGACTTACCGTGAGCTGCTGGTGGGTGAGGGGCAATGTCTCTGACCTGTCGAACATGATGGTCTCCCTCATCTGAATAGACAAGAACAGAGAAGACAAGAGTGAGTGTTGAGAGTATGGACGTCAGATGCCTGCTAGGAGAACACGACCCTCTCCAGATCATGATCCTGTTGTTGTTGCTACTCCTCACTCCAGAGGGACATTCCCTGCAGGTACCAGCAGCTCGGGGGAATTTCTGTGGGGCAGATGCTTCCTTGATGAGAAGGGTTTGAGCGCATGAGAGGGACCCCAAAACATGTTAGCAATACAGGGAGGGATGTTGCTAAATTACAGTAGAAGGAGTCAGGAAGGGGCACAGATAGAAGAGGGATGAGAGGGGAAAGAAATGTTAGAGCAGCTGCAGGAAAACTGGCTCTGGTCTCTGGAACAGGAAGAGGGGCTCAGAGGGGAATCTGAAGCACTGCTGGAAGACAGGATGGTTTAGAGTGAATGAATGCAATTCTTTCACAAGGACATCTTGTGTACATCCATGGATGGATCTGTCCCTTCTGCGAACCTAGGGGCTCTGGGGTTCAGACTTGTGGGCTCAAAGAGGAGCTGAAGAACTTCATGCCACACAGAGGATGAGGTGGGCTGCAATCAGAGGAGTCAGGGATAACTCTTGTTCCATGAAGACAGCGTAAATTGTGTTGGCATTGTCCACACACAGCCATGTTAAGTCTATCCTCCCCAACACAGGGCTGGGGTTAGGCTGAGTTGTGGCGCAGAGCTGCATAGTGTCTGACCAAACATGACCTTGTTTGCCTCTCCCTATTACACAGGTATGCTTACCAGGCTGGACAGGCTCGGGGTGAATATTCATAATCTCATCCATCGTGCCATTTAAGAGATGCAAGTTTTTTATGTCTAAGACAAGAGGTGCTGCCAGGGCCAGCAGGGAGGTGAGAATCAGGAGACAAAGGCACTGGGTAGCTGAAATGAGAAGAAATTGGGGGCAGGGAGGGGTTGGGAAAAGAAGAAAAGGCACATAACTCTTCAATTAATCCTATTTGACTCTTGCTGAGTAAAATACGAAAATAAAATTCTTTCTTTGTGAAGCTCCCTCTTGGAGCTGAAAGTCCCGTTTCGCCCATCTAGAGGAGCTATCAGATACTCATTGACAAACTCGTGGAGTCATCAGCAGGGGCAGCTGGTACTGGTGTTTTTTTGTTTTTTTTTTGAGACAGAAAAAGTGTGAAAACCTCATCCAAACCCACAAGTGACCATCATCAGAAATCCCTGTGAAAACCAAGTCCTGGGGCTGGAGGGTGAGCAGGGAGGGGGGATCCTCTTTCCTCCCAGCTCCTATCACCCCTGGCAGATGATGAATGTGACCCCTTCCTTTAGCAGAGCCATGCCTCCTGTGTTCTGCCCCGGGCTGCTGAGTTCAGCAGAATTCCCTGAGGTGGTGAAAAGGAAGATGTTCAAGGCAGAGCTGCCTGGAACAGGTGCTCCATCCTGGAGGCGAGCATCCCTTCCTGGGAATGCCGGAGCTGTCCCAGCTATTGTGCTGCGTTCTGCAGCAGAGCTCTTCTAACCACCCTCCAAACAATTCACTTCCCAACTGCTGCATAGCATTTGGTGATTTGTGTTTAGGGATGTGTTTAAAGACATCTTGCCTTAGGGCCACTGGAGAAGAAGCGCTCCTGCTGCTGGCCCTCGCCCCATGAAGGGCTGTGGAATTCCAGCAGGATGGAGATGTGGGAGAGGAACAACCACTGCTGGGTGTGCTAGGAACAACCGTGTGCATTCAAACAGCTAAACTCCACATCAAAATGCCTCTTCAATAGTGCTCCTTAGACAAGAATATCTAAAAAGCCATAAATCCTTGTTCTGCACTAAGGTATTTTCTCAGCAGGACAGACTATTATGAGGAATATTTGGCCAACTGTTGGCTTGTACAGTGGGCCGCCTGGCACTCCACCTGCACACAGTGTGCACCTAGCAAAGCGTGAAGCTCCTGCTCCAGCTCCCACCCAGGGGAGCAGGAGCACCGCAGGCGTGGTGCTGGGACATCTGGGGGAGCAGGGAGCCCTGCACAGACCAATGCCCGGGGACCCACAGTGCTGCAGCAGTGCTGTCCCCCCCGCCCAGCCCGCACTCACCCATGCTGTCTCCGAGGGGACCCTGCGGGGCAGAAGCCGGGTGGATTTGGCCTGTGGGAGGGGTGTCCAGCGTGAAAATTATAGGGCTCTGCGGGTGAGGGGGTGGGAGCACGAGACCCAAACCACAGCACTTGTTCCCTGGTTGGCGACACCCCTAGTGCTTTGTGCCTTGTTTGCTCTTCATCGTGAAGTGACATGTGCTCGAACAAAGAAGGCTGTGTCTCACGGAGGTGAGGAGCTTTCTCCAGAAGCAAAGCAAATAGCTAGTTGCCACTGAGAGAGTGCCTCAAAACAGCTCCGACGTACAGAGCCTGGCTGCCCCCGTCCCCCTCCTCCCCCCTGTTTGCAGGGTTTCCCCAGGGAACCGTGTCCTCTGAGCACCTCCCAGCATAAGTAAACACCCTGATGGCGTTCCCCTCCTGGATGGAAATCAAACATCAGAACGTAAATTGCTCTCTCCAGAGCAGGCATTGAGCCCAGCAGCCATGGGGAGCCCATCTTGGCCCTTGGGAATGAGGCACTGGAGTGTCCCTAGAAAGTGGTGCTTTTTTTTAATCTAAGCACCAAATTTCAAAAAGTCCTACTCCAGCAGCACAGCCACACTGCTCTTGTGCAATGCACGTGGGTACGCTCTGCTGGCTGCACTGCCCGTGCAGTTTTGGGAACCGGGATGACGCGAACGTGAAATAATCTCAGTCCAAACCTCTCTCTGTAAATAGGAGCACTTACAACATGGATTTCTTCAAGAAAATTCTGGTCAGTCCTTATTCTAGGGATTGGTACCATAGAGAGAAGAGCAGACAAAGGGGCAGCCTTCGTGGCCTTCACAGCCTGATGGAGTGCAGAGAACATGGAGCCAGGTTGTTCTTGGGGGTGGTGGGATGAGAAGCAATGGATCTAAGTTAGAACATGGGAAATTCAAGTCAGGGACTATTTTTAGCATGAAGTTGGTCAAATACTGGAACAGGTGTCCAGAGAGGCTGTGAGATTTCCATCCTTGAAGGTTTTCAGGTCTTGACTGGATGAGGACATCACACTGTAGGTCTGCTTTGAGCAGAGGGGTCAGACTGTCACTTTCAATCTAAATGAATATATGACAGTGTGATTCTGTGGCTCTGGAGGTCCACAGGGACAGGATGAGAGGCAACAGACACAAGGGAAGCAAGGGAAATTACGATTAGATTAAGAAAATATCATCCTGAGTCTCTTCAAACACTGGAAAAACAAACAAACCAAAACAAACAACAGTTGTGGAATCTCCATTCCTTGTCATATTTACAACCAATCTTGACATGACCCTAAGCAACCCATTCTAAATCACAGTGACTTTGAATTATAAAATCATTTGAGTTGGAATGGTCCCCCAAAGGCCATCTGGTCCCACTCCCTGCAGTGCTCAGGGACACCCACAGCCCCATCAGTGCTCAGAGCCCCTCCAGCCTGACCTTGGGTGTCTGCAGGGACAGGGCACCACCTCCTCTCTGGGCAACCTGTGCCAGTGCCTCACCACCCTTATTGTGAAAATCTTTCTCCTTGTGTCCAATCTAAATTTCTCCTCTTTTAGTCTGAAACCATTTCCCCTTGTCCTGTCATAGCAGCCTCTGCTGAAGAGTCTGTCCCCTTTCTTACAGCCCCTTTAGATACCGAAGGCCGCTCTCAGCTCTCCTTGGAGCCTTCTCCTCTCCAGGCTGCACAGCCCCAGCTCTCTGCTTGTCCTCAGAGGAGAGGTGTTCCATCCCTGGGATCATTTTTGTGGCCCTCCTCTGGATGTGCTCCAACAGGCCCATGTCTCTCCTGTGCTGAGCACTCCCCATCTGGGCGCAGTGCTCCAGGTGAGGTCACAGCGCAGAGCAGAGGGGCAGATCCCCTTCCTTCCCCGCTGGTTACACTGCTTTGGGTACACCCGGGGGACAGCTGGCTTTCTGGGATGTGAGTGGACAGTGCTGGCTCATGCCCAGCTGCCACCACCAGTACCCCCAGGTCCTTTTCTACAGGACTGTGCTCCATCCTTACACCCCAGAGCTTGTACTGATAGCAGGGGTAGCCACAACCCAGGCGCAGCTGCACTGCATTTATTGAACCTTATGCAGTTCTCCTGGGCACACTGCTCAGCCTGTCCAGGTCTCTCTGGATGGCATCCTGTCCCTCTAGCATGTCGAGGTGTCATCCACAAACTGCTGAGGGTGCACTTGAACCCCTGTCAGTGTCATTGATGGAGATATTTAAGAGTACCGGTGTCAGCACTGACCCCTGAGAGACATCACTCATCACTGATCTCCGTAAATCATCCCTGCTCTGTTGTGGAGGTCAGATCAGCAACATTCAAAATTCCTCCTAATCTTGGTTACCCCGCACTTCTCCTGTTCCCTGAAGGGCACTGCTTCCCCAGCCCTGCAAGTAGCACGCCTTGTGTAAGATGCAGAGCTGGCTGCAGCACAGCATGCATTGTGGTCACTTTATGGGCATGAAGAGCTACAGTAAAAGGGAGGGAACACAGTCTGGGGGTCTGTGGAGCATGGAAGACCTTTACAGCCAGGTGCATTTTGCTTTTTTGGGATTAACTACTACTTTTATGGCCCTGAGTACATCTGTGTGCCCTGATGGCCAACCAGCCCCACCTGTGGCCTTCACTTGGACCAACCCATAGAATCACAGAATCATAGACTTACTATTGTTCAGAAAGACCTCTATAATCACCAAGCTCAACCTCAACCCACCCCTAGCATGCTCACTGGCCACATCCCCCAGTGTCACACCTCCATGACTTTGGAACACCCCCAGGGACAGTGACCACACCACCTCCTTCGGGAACCTGTGCCACTGCACCACCACTCAGAGAAGAAATTGTTCCTAGTATCCAACCCAGTGCCATCCAACATGGCACTGCCCACCAGCTAGCCCTGTAACCTCTGCCCACCTGCTTTACCTCTACTTTTCCTGCATCATGGAAAAATGGGAAGGATCGTCTTTTTCTCTGAATGTCACGGTATTATCTAAGGGTCTGCTTCCGTGACAAGGGGGACAGGCCCAAAAGAAATAAAAAGAAGAGAAAAGAGGAAAAAAAAAATTGTAGGCAGCTAGGGGCCGGCCCCGAGTGGTCCGGCAGCTAAAGAGGCAGGGAAGCCGTGGACCCGCACCCTGGGGAAACAAAGGGAAGAGGGGAAAGGTAGGGAACTCGTAGGCAGATCTAAAAGAAAACAGCGGCACCAATCTGAGGAGGAACAACTAATTTTACTAAATAAATCCAAATTGAGGCCAGTAAAATCAGAACAGAGAGAGTTTACAAGCTGAGAGTCTTACACAGTAAACTGCAGGAGGACCACGTGCTGCTCCACCAGGCAGGGAGGAATAGACCCTGCGTCTCCCAGGAGGCTTCACCACCCCTTCCAACGCAAAGACCCCTGGGGAGTGCACCTCCTCCCCTCCCCCTCGGAGGACCACACACCAAAAAAGGCAGTTTGCAGTAACCAGGGAATTAACGCTTCAACTGCCAGTGCTTTACATGATGTAATGATGTGGAATATCGACAACAAAAGTCACAAAACCATGACACTGAAGTATCTGACTTGGTGGTGAAGTAAAGCCCAACCGGTGTTGTTCAAGGGGAGGAAGACTCGTACCATCTGTCTTCCTGGAGCAGTGGGTCCCTAAGACCCTTTTCAGCTCAGCCCTGTGCCTCCAGTCCTGGGCTCTGGTCCCATCCTCTGCCCTTGCTTTCCAGATGAATCTTAGACCTACACTGCACTTTTCTGCTGGATGGACCACTCAGATCCATGTTGTAGCATGTCTCCAGCCCTGTCTCTTGCCTCATGTCATTCTGCCCAGGATCCTGGCTATGGCCAGTCAGCCAGGTTTGCCTTGCCTCGGTCTGTTGCCAACACTCAACTGCCTGCTATGCTCAGCTCCTTGCAGAAGAGAACCACTTTGGTGAGGGCACTGCTTTCATGCCTCAGCTCCTGGCTAGCCTCAGCTCCAGGCTTTCCTACCCCCCAGGAGATAGCTCCAGCCTTCCTTCTCCTGCCTTAAGTCCTACTTAGTGCCATGGGCTCAACACGTTGCACTACTTGGCATGAGTTCCTGCAGGACAGAGTTTGGTGGGAGCCTTAACATCCTGGTTGATGTGCACATCAGGTTTAAAGCCATGCCACAAAGAGGATATGACTGCTCAGTATGTTGCTGAAACCAATACTTGGCCTCCAAGACAAGAAAATAAAGGTCTATCTCTTTACCTGGTTAAATTAGCGTGATGAAGCCTATACCCTCTGGCCCCAAAGCAGCCCCCATGGACCCCTGCCCTGGGAGCATTTTGCCACAGGGAGCAACTCCTGGCCAGTATTTCTGGCTCCACAGGGCCTTGCCAGGCCAAAGACAGAGCCTGGAAAGAAGAATGGGAAAGGGACCCATAGGCATCTGCTTGTCACCTGCAGCCCTGCCCCCTGCTCAGATCACGCAGACTGCAGTGCCAGGGTACACTGCATGTGCAGTGACTTCTGGCTGCTAGACGCTGACTCCAGCTCAATGACTTCACCAATTGATCCTGAAACCTGTGAGTGGAGAGTTAGCAGGATGGTCTCTTGAGGTTCTGTACTCATCTTTCTGACGTCACCTTTGGAACTAGGCAAATAGGAAACCTAACCTCGCCTCCGTCACCAGTTTATGTCCTTAGAAAAAGCCAGGTCTCTTCACTTCAGTTTGATATGGCTCTCCAGAAATTCCTGCAAGTGGGCAATCCACCTGTAGTGTTTGTGCAACGGGAAGAGTCAATAAGTGAAATCTCTCCATGTGGAAGGGATTATTTTGTAACTCTCTGGGTAGAAGGGCATGACTCCCTTTCCCCTGTGTCCTTACTTTGCTGTAAAGAGATCTGAAAGCTGCTTGAGTCACAGTCTGCAAGCGTTTCCTAGTGCCTCTACAAACAACACGTGTGAACACAAGTGGGTGTGCTGGGTGCCTATAAAGTCACCATGCAGAGCCTGGCATGGGAGAGCGCACCACTGAGTTCCTGCTTTCCGCTCAGCCGTGCTGTTGTGATGGGTGAGTTATCTGCCCAGAGTTAAGCTGCATTCAGGTGTGGTGCTGGGCTCAGACCAGACCTGCATGGGGTGAGTATACAAAGGCACAAGAAGACCAGCAGGACAGCAGCCATGACCTGGCCTGGGTGACACATGGCCCGGCACCATGGTCTTAGAAGGGATGTAGACCAAAGCAGTAGGTGAAATACATCCATGGTGGCATCTTAATTTTTTTGCAGGCTACCTAAGCCCTGTCCTGTTAGTATGGTTAGTATGGAGCCCTGCATTTGGACTTGGTCCTTTCCCCTCCTGATCAGCGCATGTGGCACTTGTGGTAGCAAAGGGGCCCTTCTCCAGCCGGGACTGACATCTCCCCCACCACTGAGCTGATGCAGAGCGTGGGGTTGTATTGGTGGCCAACAACAGTCCAATGGTTTGGGCTCATGTCACTGTGCACACACAGGAGACTTTCTCCTATCCACCTGGTAGCTGGTGTCTGTACAATGGGACTCATCCTCTGGATCTTGGTCCTGCAGCTCTGCCTTCCCTGGTCAGAGCTTCCTGAGGCTGCTGAGGGGCGGGGGGCTGCCCGGGGCTCCTGACGGTGTTGTGCCCTTCCCTCCCCAGGGCTGCAGGCTGGGACATGCCTGCTCCATGGGAACCTCATCCTCCTGCCCATGGTGGTGGCAATGCTTCTCCTCTGTGTGAGTGCAGGTCCAGGAGTGCCCACCGCCAGCTCGCGGAGTGGTAAGTATGGACCGGACTGGGGTAAGTGGCACCAAGGGCAGGAAAGCATCTGCCTGGCTCAGTACTGACCCTTGGGTCTGCTAGATGCCAGACAAGCTGTCACACAGGCAGGCTGATTGAGGCACAAGACAAGAACTCCGCAACATACTGGCTCCTGAACTCTTGTAAAGTAAGCAGCCTGCCACATGTCAAGCCATCCTTTGGTGTCTCCAGGCTGAAACCAGGGGGCTTCTGCCTAAACAGTTCCATCAGAGCATTAGAGGTCTTCCCAGTACTTTATTATTTATCTGTATTTATTATTTATCTGTATTTATCTGTAACTCTTGTTGAGCCTTCCCCTCCCTCTCCACAGGCAGGGTAATGTTCCATGCAAGACATGTGTGCCAAAGATAAGCAGAATTCACAGGCTGAATTTGAAGAACCTGTAGTAAATTGTCCATCATCAGGCACAAAACAAGAAAAACAAACTAGATGGCAGATTATTTTGGCAAGTAAATGATGACAGATAAGTCTTGTTAATAGATGAATCGAAGCAAACTGGAGGAGGAGATCCCTATCAGATCAAGGTAGAGCCTGCCCTTCTTTTGCAGTGCCATGACCTCAAGGGAAAACATAAATTTTCATTACATGTCCTCATCCAGTGGAGCGTTTTGGATACTTCTGATCTTTGCAGGAGCTGCATCTCAAAATATCAAGGGCCCAGTGCATAGGCCAGCTTTGCCTGGAAGACATGACTGGCATCTGGGAGATCTTTTTCCCCCTCCATCTTGGTCAGATGCATCAGCAGCTCCAAACAAAAGCATGAGTCACGAGCAGGGCGCTTAGCAGGGCCACTCTCGGGGGCCTTTGGTCTCCCTGCAGAAAAGCCGCTGCCAGTGCAGAAAAGACCACAGATAAAAGCATCCCTTTTTGTGCTTACTCCTTACTCACTTCTAGGAGTTCCTCATTGCCCATGCAGACTCATATGGCCCTTCTCTCTCTCACCCCACTCTCTGTTTGCTGCAGTTCCTATTGCAGGATTCCCCAGAGACTGCAGCCACCTCCGCAAGACCAGCCCCAGCGGGGTGTACGTCATCCAGCCAGCAGGGTCCCCTCCCCGCGTGGTGTGGTGTGACATGGACACCGAAGGCAAGGGCTGGACTGTTGTCCAGAGAAATTCTCATGACACTGAGATTGCATGGAAGCAATCCTGGACCACCTACAAGTACGGCTTCGGGAACGTGCAGGGCGACCACTGGCTGGGCACCGAGTACCTGCACCTGCTTACGCAGCAGGGCACCTACAAGGTCCGCTTCGTCGTGCGGGACAAAGCCAACGTCACTCACTACGCTGAGTACGACATCTTCAGAGTGGAGAGTGAGAGCAGCGGGTACCCGCTGAGGCTGGGCCGGTTTTCTGGTGAAGGGGATGACTATCTGACTGGCTACTACCCCAAGAAGGGCGGCATCCATGACAACATGAAGTTCAGCACGGTGGACAAGGACCAGGACCAGTACAGCGGGAACTGCGCCAGCAGCTATGGGGGGTGGTGGTATGACAGATGCCAGAATGTTGTGCTCAATGCCAAAAAGTACATCCTCTGGCCAGGATTCTGTGATAAAGGCGACTGCACATCGTCCCTCATCCTGGTCAAACCCACCGACGTGTGCTGACTGTGCCGGAGGTTGGGGGAGTGCCACTGTCCCGAGCCCCGTGCCCCGTCCCTGTGCCTGCCAGCCCTGTGCCAGCCCCGCTGGGTGCCCCATGCCACCTGCAGCTCCCGCACAGCCACCAGCTCCAACACCGCGGCTCTGGGGCTTGGGAGCGGACTCCTGGAGCCCCGGGCACCTGGGCAGCTTTGCCCAGTGCTGCTGTGCTGGCCAGCACTGGGACGCAGGTGCTGCTTTGGGGTGGGTGAAGGGGAGAAATGCAAGTTCCCTTCTCTGTGCAATCGGCATCTCCCAGCTTTGCTCCTCAGTCCCACAACTGCTACCCACGGTGTGAGAAATCAGCTACAATAAACCCCAGAGCCAGACTTCACTGCCTCGTGTCTCCTTGATGTATCAGTAATGTGAATAAATGGAGGAAGGACCACTCTGTCCAGTCCCCAGGGCGGCGGACCTCAGGGAGGGTGGGTGTATTATGCGGTGTGCTCTCACAGATCTTCTCCTGGACAAGGAGATACACTCGCCTAAGTGACCCTAAACCTCCCTGGAACACACACAGTACATCTTTCCTGTGGCTAGTGTGCAGGCTGCTCATCCTGAGATGGTTTTCTCAGGCAGTGCTGTGGAGCTGATGATCCTCCTGCACCGAGTTGGTGCAGAGCTGGTGTGCCATGCAGCGGGTTTCTGCTGATGTTCGTTATTTTGCTTTTATTCTAAAGTGCTCAAATACTCCTCAGCAGAAGGCCTGATGCTCATTCACCCTGCTGTCGGCTGTCCTGAACACGTCCCTCTAGTGTGGTTGCTTTACACAGCTCTGTACGGTTTTGTACCAAATTCTGACTGTTGTTTGGTTCTCAGATCTCTGGATGCTTCCACTGTGCATTGAGTTGTGACTGTGACTGGTCACAGGGCTAGACAGTAAGACTCTTGCCCAAAATCTGCCTCTATCCAAGGCTGGGTGGTTGCTTCATGCTGGGAAGGTGAAGAATTTCCTCCTTATATTTCATCTCAACCTCCCCTCTTTTAGTTTAAAGCTGTTACCCTTTGTCCTAACACGATGCTCCCTGATAAACAATCCCTCCCAAGATTTCCTGTAGGCCCTATTAGGTGCTGGAGAGTTGCAGTGAGGTCTTGTCTCTTCTCCAGGCAGAACACCGCCAGCTCCCTCAGTCTGTCTCCACAGCAGAGGTGCTCCAGCCCTCTGAGCACCCTCATGCCCTCCTTTGGACCCACTCCAGCAGCCCCACATCTTTCTTGTGCTGGGGGCCCCAGGCCTGGATGCAGGACTCCAGGTGGGTCCTCACAAGGGCAGAGCAGAGGGGGGACAGTCCCCTCCCTGCCCGCTGCCACCCCTCTGCTGATGTAGACCAGGGTGCTGGTGGCCTTCCAGGCTGCACACTGCTGGCTCAAGTCAGCTTTTCCTCCACCAGAACCTCAAGTCCTTCTCCGCAGGGCTGCTCTCCGTGAGTTCTTCCCCCAGTCTGCACACATACCTCGCATTGCCCTGTTCCAAGGGTAGCACCGTGCACTTGGCCTTGCTGAATCTCAGGTGGTTCACATGGGCCCACAGTCCATGGATGTCATCCCTTCCTTCTGTTGTATCAGCTGCACCACTCAGCTTGGTGTCTTCATCAGACTTACCGAGGATACACTCAATTCCATCATCTATGCCATCAATAAAGATGTTGAAGAATACAGGTCCCACAACAGCACCCTGTGGGACAGCACTCGTCACCGCCTCCACCTGACACAGACATTGACCTCAGCTCTCTGGCTGTGGCCTTCCAACCAATTCCTTATACACCAAATAGTCCACCCTTTGAACCTGTATCTCTCCAACTTGGAGATAAGGATGTAGCAGGGGACTGTGTCAAAGGTCTAGCAGAAATCCAGGTAGACAACATCATCTGCTTTTCCATTTCTGACCGATGCATTGCAGAAGGCCACCAGGTGGGTCAGGCCGCTCTACCCTTGGTGAAGCCTCACTGGCTGCCCGGGATCACCTCCTTGTCTCCCCTGTTCCATGATCTTCCCAAAACAGTCACACCCAAACCCTGAGTGTGACCCCATCCACACAGCCAGGCATGCGCTGACAGCAGGATTGGCAGGAAAGGAGGCCACATCCCGGTAGCACTTCTGCTGTTCAGCTCTCCAGTACATAGGGATGTCACCACACTGGAGCAAGCCCTGAATAACCCAAGCTCAACTGCACCCATCTTCTGTGACCCCTGCCATGCCAGGCTGCCCTAACTCTTAGTTCTGGCACTGCCAGTCACACAGAGCTGCATGGCCTGACAGTGCCATTGTCCCTTTCTTCTCTGTCCCTTCTCCCAGTCACCTTGCATGGCCTGGGCCAGCATTCACAAGTCTGATGAGGCAAGCTGATAGCAGCCTGGCCTGGGAGCCCTGTTTTGGTCTCCAGGTCAATGGGCATGGTTCTTCCTTCCTACCCTCTGCCACAGATGGAATCTATACCCTTCACTCATAAGAGAGAAGCAGCAACATATTTATTGATGTGATACAGTGATTCAACAAAGTTTGTAGTGATTTAACAAAAGATTTGATATGTCAAGGTATGCTAGGTTGTTTACTGCATAAAGGATACGGTTAAACACACACTCTACCAGGAGATTTTCCCATTCAGTCACGAGGTTCAGAACAGACCCTCTTGCTTTCTAAATTCCTTATTAGAGGAGTCTAGGAACAGCTGGATCCAAACTTACTCCCAGATTGGGTTTATGTCTGTGACCCTACCATTGAGTCACGGCACTCAGAGCTGATCCCCTTGCTTCCTGCACCCCTTGAACCACGGAGGCAAGAAGCCGTGGGTGTGTGCACCCACTGCTGGTCTCTGCCTCAGTCAGTGGTTTCTGTCTGAGGGATTGTATGTGCACAATCGATCTAAGACATAATCTTAGCAAAGATAACACAGCTTAACATACTGTTAGTCACTTACTGAGGATCCATTTTGGCAGAGTCTCCTAACATCAAGGCATAAGAAATCACTGCAGCAAGAGTAAGGAAACACTGCATAGACTACTGTCCACTGCTGCTCTTTCTTGTGGGCACAAATGAAACTGGAAGGCAGAAGATGGGCAGAATCAAAGACGACTGTAAAGCCCTGTGAGTACAACTGGAAAACATTAGAGCTCACCTTATCTTCTCAGTTTTGCCAGATGAAGGAAAGAGAGAAGCCTGAAATAGGTGTGTAATGCATATAATCTCCTGGCTACATGGCTGGTGTCAGCGTGAGAGTTTTGCTCTTTATGACAATGGGACTTCTTGTGAAGATTATAACCTGCCAGGGAGGGATGGGATCTGCCTGTCCAGAAGAGGCCGGGCAATCCTTGGCAGCAGGCTGGCCAACCCAGTTCGGCAGGCTTTAAACGGAAGGACTTGGGGGACAGAGTCCATAAAGGCAGTGCCATTATGAACTGAGGTGGTGGAGTTGCTCTTTATGTGAGAGAACAACAGGAATGTATTGATGGTTTTGTGATTTTCGGTTATTGGTACTCCACATCATAACATCATGTAATGAATGTACCTGGTTCTCAGAAGAGAAGGACTACTACATTCCCCACGGCACTTTGCTCCTCTCTTACT